>NC_077227.1:493842178-494112178 GCF_027887165.1 Monodelphis domestica
ACCATAATTCCCAGATGACTTAGGTATTTTATTATTTGGGAATTTCCCCTGGTGACCAATTATTTAGATTTCAAGTCACAAAGCTAAAATCATCTTTACACTACCAAGTAGAGGCACAATACAAAGGTTTCTCACCCCAAAAATGAGATCCATTTCCTTTTTAACTTGGCTATGATTCGCAGTGTGAGTGCACATGATTTTTCACAAAGTAACAGCTTTTTAAAACAGTAGCACAACAGCCAATGCACATTCAAAGAAGTACCAAAGTCCTCCAAAATCATAAGAGCCCAGTTAATGACACTAGCAAACAAACCCACTATCATAAATAGCCACTTGTTGTGTGACATTTTAAAAAAACATTTTAAAAAATCTATGAGCTCATGGATACTTGTTACAAGTTCTCCAGATCTAACCAATCTTTCAACCTTGGTGAAGATATTTCTAACAAAATCTATTACTGCCATCATTCCAAAATTTGACAAGAGAAACCAGAAGAAGAAAAAAACCTCTCTACTGCTGATGAAAAACTTTTCAGTCTAAAATGTCACCAAGAATCTAGATCATTCTGGTGGAAGTGTAGAGTAAGTTGAAGAGTTACAAATATAAAATCCACCCAGGAGCCACTAGGTTTCATGTGAAAATTCTCCCTCCAGGAGCCATTCAGGGGTTGCAAAGTCCCCTGGGAAAACCTTCCCACCTCCAGGATGAGATTATAACCCATCAAAGGGTAACCATGCCCCTTGGGAAACCTCCTTTCTCTGGTATGAGACTCTAATAGCCATAAAAGGTATGTATTTAAATGTCTCATCCATTGCAATGTGGAGGCAAGGAATACAATAGTGAAAATCACTTCTGATGTCTCATCATTACATTTTTAATAAGTGCAGAGGTGGGGAATAAAATAGTGCTATTGTACTTCACTTCAAATATTCAATGTACTCTTACTTCTTGTTACAAACAACTCAAAGGTAGGCAAATCATCAGTCAGAGGTAGTGGTGCTATTAAATATTTGAAAATCACTTCTGAAGATCCCTTAAAACCAATTTAGATTTTTAGATCATTAAATTCCCCAAAGGTTGTATATTGGTTGTAAGTAATTTGATGGAGTCTATCTGTCATAATCTATGTAACAATTAACAAAAGCAAAAAGGAACAAAAGGTCATTTAGGCAACATGTGATATCAATGGATCTGATGATAAATCAGCATCCATAAGGACCTATGGTTTTGTCAGGTAAAAGAGTTTGTCCAAGTTGTTTATAGACTTTTATAATGGTATTTTCTCGAGTCTAGTCATAAGGGAAGGGTACAAATAAAGACAATGTAACAGAATATATACCTAATGGCCAAAATACAGTAGCTGAAAATGACATAGTGTAACAGCAGATATTAGATTAGATTAATATATTAACTTAAAAATAAAATTAAATCTTAAAACAATCAGCAAATACAATATATGTGACAGGATGTGAGTAATGAATTCAAGAGTCCTTTTCTCTAATTCCAATAGCTGTGTTAAAGAGACTTCTTCAGTATTTGGAGGGGAACAAACTGAAACAGCTAACATCAATGAGGCAAATTGATTCTGAAAAGGTTTAAAATTCACCTCCAGACTCTTTAAGGATCCTTCCCCTCCCAAGTATCATCATCCATCTAGATTCCTTTGGTCACATTTCTGGGGTTCCCCACATAGGGGCAGATTTTCACACTGAACATAGTGTGGATGAACCCCATATTGGATGTGTTGCAGAGGCTGGGTATTCTTAGAAAGTAAGGAGAATGAATCTCCCTTCTGAATCTTGAGATTACTCAAGCTAATAGCAAGGACAAGTGCCCCCAGGAATGGTAGTAAGAAAAGACATCCTAAAACTTTGAGGTGTGCAAGTTTGGTAATGCTCTCTGGGAACAGGAACTGTTTGAGATAGGCAGGAAACTGGGACATGCTTGTAATTCTACTTCCTATCTGTAGGTGGCACTGCCCTAGTATGTACTGCTGGGAGTAAAGTTAAGAAGTTTGGAAAAGTAACCTTCCTACCCCTTCCCCCAGGGGAAAAAAAAACACCAGGGAGCCACTTTCTTCCACTGCCACCTGGGCAGGAGACTGCTGCTCCCCTCGATTTCTTTCCCCAGCTATGTGGGCAGGGTGTTGAGGGTGGAAGTTTGCCCCCAGGTGAAAGACCTGAGGAAGCTAATTGCTGCCTAAGAAAAACACCTGAGCTTCCAAAGCATCAGCAAGCACTCAGGTATTAGCAATGTAATGGAAAGGGGAATTTATATCTCACCCTCCACACAGAAAATGGCTTACAAGGACCCCCAGCCAGTATGCTCAAGAGAAGCAGCTGCAGGCTTGTGACTGCAGGCTCACAGGGGTAGCAACAACAGTGGTGGGAGGAAAAGGAGGAGCAGGGAGGGCATCAGAGGATTTTAAAACTAATTCGTCTTTTTTTCTATTAAAAAAATTGCTCTACCAACTTAGAGAAGAGCAAGAGTCCTAAATTCCAGACTTTGGGTCACCAAAATATAACATTTAAATTAATACTCAATAATTCCAAGTATTACATTTTATAAGATTTATTAATAATCACTTGAAGTAGAAGAAAATAAAAGAACAAAGTACAAAACTTAAGTATGACCATGTGTGTAAAATTTTCCTGCCTGGCACTCACCCAACCTCTACCAGGCCCCTTCCCAGGAACAGAGAGTAAGGGTGGAGCTACACAAAACTTATATCTTCCCTACGTTAGTTATATAACATAACATAAATATGTAACTGGGATGCTGGGAGAGAGAGTCTGTGGGGAGCAAATCCTAATTACACACATTGCCATCCTGCCCAAAACTACTCTCTACCTCCTGGATCAAGTCCATAGATCCTTCTCAACAACTGGACTAGAAGCAGCATAAAGTCCCAAATATGGCCCAAAGAAGTCACAGAAGCTGAGGCTTTTGTCCTTTCTCCCCAGATTTCATGATTTTTAGGTTTTTAAGAGGATGGAATCATAGAGATGGATAGTGGGCAGTAATGAAAGAAGGATCCTCATACTCTGAAATCTTGTATTTCTTACCAGTTAGTACCAATTATGCATAAATTGCAGAAGCTGTATTATCAATCAGTTGACCATTCTGTATTGTTACTGGAACTATACTGTTATGTACATTAGTTTTGAACTTGTCAGGCTACTCTGTGCCCCAGCTTCTTGCTATTCTGTCTGTATTTACCTTAGTTCTGAAATGTTAGGTTGTATTATTAACCACTTGCATTGTTCTGTATTTGCTTTAGTTGTGTTATGTTCCCTCTTTGATGAAAGCATTCCAGAAGGGTAGAGACACCTCCCTCACACTGACAAAGGATGGTAAGGGGACAATGGTGGGAAATATGAGACATGTGCAACAAGGGCTTTGGAAGACCAGGGCCCTCAATAAATATGCAAAACCCAATTTACACAGTAGGGCTTCTCTACCAACTCCCAGGCTACTCCATTAGTTTCAGGGCTATTCCATCAGCCTAGGGTTATGGGGCTACTCACTTATCCCAGGGCTCTTGGACTCTATCAGCCCCAGGGCTACTCTATAAGACCAGGGCTGTGGGGATACTCCATCAACTCAAGGAACTATTCTACCACAGGGGATGATTTTCTACCAGTTTCCAGGTTACTTTACCAGCCCCCAAGCTCATTCCACTAGCCTAGACTATATTATACTATCTTAAAAACCTCTTATTCTTAAAAAAATTCTTTTCTTAATTCTGGATTGAATGGAATTTGAGTCTCCCATTCTTGGGACAAGATCCTGCTTATAAAAACTTGGGCGTATTTCTCTAACACCATGATGCCTCCTTCTAGCACTAGGATCCACTTGAATTCAGAGTTCATAAGGCATTTGAGGGACTAACCTGGAAAATCAATTCACTAATTATACCTTGCTCACTTTGGACATATGTTTCGATCTTTGTACTAAACTCTTGAAGGGATACAAAGAAGCATAATTCAGTCCAGCTGAGAATACAGAAATCATACACATGAGCAATAGGAGAAAAGGGCATAAACACTTAGCTGGGACAACTTTCAAGGAGAGAGTCATGAATCTAGAGCTGGAAAGGACTCTTAAAGTCATCTTGCCAAATCTCCTCATTAAGCAGATAAGGCAACTGAGGTCCAGGGAGTGACTTGTCAAAGGTAACAAAAAGGTGTGATTCAGACTTAGTCCTGAGTTCAATGCTCTCTATATTTTACCAACAAATATGTTATGGGACCTCAGAAAACAATAAACTCACTAGGATTTAGAATGGTCAAAGAAGGCTCCATGGAGAACATGGGACTCATCCTGAGCTTGAAACTGAGCTTGAAAGAGCTGAAGCCAGCGGTACCCAGGGAAATGCAGGCTGCCCTGGCCACAAACTTTTTCTACCTAGAGCAGTTAAAATCATTCTGAAGGCACCATGAGGAAAGTGCCACAGAAGTTACATTGACTATTTTAAAAAGCATATTCTAGAAGAAACTAGGATAATCATCAACTTATTCACTAATAAATTAATGTCATCTAACAAGGAGGCACAAACAACATAGTTTGTATTGAAAGTCTGAAGTGATTCAGATTGGAAGTTACAGTATTATAATGAAATTACTGTCCTCTTTAGGTGATAATAGATCCCTCACACCAAAGGTTGTCCATAGTGTTTTGTCCCATCAGAGAACTAATCCTACAGCTAGATGACTTAAAACATTATCTGCTCTGAGTAGATGAATATGCAAAACAGCACATATGCATACAGTGTAAATGGAAGGTAATCTCAAAGGAAAGTCCCTAGCAGCTGGAGGAACTAGGAAAAACTATATGCAGAGTGAGATTTAAGTTATGTCTTGAAGGTTCCAGGGAAAATAACAGACAGAGGGAAAGGGGTAGATCATTCAGGCATGGGGGCGAGCCAGTACAAAGATACAGAGAGATTTCTCTGCCCTCAAATTGCTTAGAAATGAGGTAGATCCCAGAACATTAGGATCATAGGGTTTAGAACTAGAAGGAGTCATAGAGATCACCTAGTTAATCACCTAATATTTCCTTCATATCCATTTTAAGGATAAGGAAACTAAGTCTACAAGAGGTAAAATGAGATAGTGCAGTGGACTGAGCACTAGGCTTGGAGTCAGAAAGACCTGAGTTCAAATCCAGCCTCAGACACGGACAAGTTGTATGACCCTGGGCAAGTCACTTAACCTTGTTTCCTCATCTGTAAAATGAGTTGGGGAAGAAAATGGTAAATCACTCCAGTATCTGTGCCAAGAAAACCCCAAATGGGGTAACAGATAGACACAATCGAAATGACTGAACAACAATATACAGTAGGTAGCAGCAATGCAATGATCAAGTACAATTCTGAAAGACATGAGAAAGAATGCTATCTATATTTGGAGGAAGAACTGTGGGAATAGAAACACAGAAGAAAAACAATTGCTTGATCACATGGGTTGATGGGGATAAGATGAGGATATAGACTCTAAATGATCACCCTAGTGCAAATATCAATAATATGGAAATAGGTTTTGATCCATGTAAAACCCAGAGGAATTGAGCATTGGCTTTGGGAGGGGGTATGGGGGAAGACTGGGAAAGAACATGAATCTTGTAACCATGGAAAAATATTCTAAATTAATTAATTAAATAAAATTTAAAAAAATATATACAGTAGATAACAGTTGAGACTGAACCCAAATTTTTCTGAGCCTAAATCTACTATTCTTTACATTACGTCTATCCATGTTAATAATGTGTTAATTTTGCTTTATAGATAATTAGTGAAGGAAAATATCTCCTAGTATGTGAATCTCCAAAGAATGCTTCTAAAAAGAGATGTCAATTGAGAACTGGGGCTGAGCAAAGACACAGCAATAGAAATAAACCTCATGTGTTTTTGATAACCCCTTTCTTCCTCCCCACCAAAAAATTATTGGACCATTTGAACAGGCTTGACATCAGGTTTAAAGCCAGTAAAATTAGGATCTACAAATAACAACCAGGTCCTTGTAGAGGGAAAGTCCCTGGCCAGAAAATACAAATCAAGTCCTTTGTATTAGATGACAAGATAATCAACAGTGGAAACAGAATAAGTATAAGCAACTTGGGAAGAATCTTCCAGTAAGACTCAGATCCTACTGGCTACAAAGATCTATGTCATAAACAGGAGAAAGACTCATTTGAGACTGAGGCCAGGGTTGAATCCTCTGAGAGTGCCATCCAGATAAAATGATCCCAACTACTAGTAAGACCAACCCAAACAGGCAGGGACAAAACCCTCAAGCCAGGAACTTGGAAAAATCTGAAAGCCCCGGTAAATCATACTCCTTTTTCCCATTTCCTCCACATACTATGGGGGCTATACTTCAGCCCTGAATTGGAGTAACCTTTGATGGTTGATTTCCTTCAATAGAATCATAAACTATCAAAGTTTAAAAGGTTTATGTTAAAACATGCAATGTCAGAGTTGGAAGAAACCTTAAAGATCTACAGTCTCTATCTTCTTATTTTATTTTTACCAGTCCCAAGTGAACTATGCCTCAGAGTACTGAAAAGATAAGTGGTTGAATTGATTTTGCTTTTTCCTCCATTAGTTCTTGATATTTTATGAGGTGATACTGCTATATCTAAACCAGCTTCATCCTCTATTTGGCAAGGAAATCATATGTTTGATACTGAAGAGATTTCTAGGCTCCTTTGGCCTTTTTGTTGTGGCAATTGAGTTATTCTAGTTAAACTTCCTTAAGTAATGCTGGCAGTTTTGTCAATATCTATTCTTCTATCTAGTTCCCATTTAAGGGCACTAATAGCTTGCTAAAATCAGAATATCTCTGACCTATCTTCTTGAAGAATATATTCATGATATATAGACATAAAACATCTGTATAGTCTGTAAGCTTCTGACTTTTATTTCTTAATCCTGAGACATTTTCAACATATTAGTTTTAAAGGTGTTTTTTATTCCTTTGTAGAAGTTCTTTAGTTATCCTCTACAATAGATGTCAGCAAATAAAGCATAATTTTCTTTATAGGGCTATTTTTATAAATGCTTATCATCGGTGCTACAATATGATATTGTATGAAATATAATTTATCTCATATAATATGAACTACAAAATATCTCACCAATGCTATTCTTGTTGCCTTCAGACATGTAAGCAAAATAACTTCACCAATGGCTTGATTTGCCTTTCCAAGGAGACCCCCTGAGCCATTATTCTATTTAGCTGCAACTTCTTTTCATCTTCTGTTTTCATTTGCAACAGATATCTTTTGCCATTTTTTCTTAGGATGTGAATTCCCCTTTTTGTGACAGAGATCAGGGCAGATGGTCCAGCCCTCTGTCCCTTACTGCTACATTCCAGAATTTTTATCTCTTATTACTACAAATCATTACTTGTCATTCATCAAGTTCTGGCCCCTATCCACCAGCCATTCCTCTTTCTTCCAGATGTTTTGTGTTGCTTCATTCACTCAAACTTCAAGGTCATATTTAAATGAACAGCAAAGTAGCATTTCACTTGCTTCCTAGCTCCAGGCATCCAAGTGAAAAAAAATAAGAAAATAAACTTTTTTAGTTTCGAGTTTGATTTGCCTTTTAGTCTCCCACCTTCAGCAAAGAAATGGTAGTCAGAAGATTTAGACTAACAACACATTTCAGTCCGGGGTCTTGGGATTGCTTTAAGAAAGTTCAGCTTCCTCTTGGACTTAGCTACATGGTCATATAGGAGAAAGTTAAGATTATCATCTCCAGGGTCCTTCTCAGCTTTGCTGTCCATCACCTAGGTTCAGCAAGACAAGAACAAGGCAACTTCTCATCTGATTTGAGCTAGCTAGGGAACTTAATATAAGTCAATAGTGTGGCAAGGCAACCTAAAAGTTAGTATAAACTTACAATGCATGAAGAGAAGCTTGGGGGGGGGGGTGCAGCTAAGTGACTCACTAGCTTATAAGTCAGGCCCAGAGATGGGAAGGGTTGGGTTCAGACACTTTCTAGCTGTGTGACCCTGGGCAAGTCACTTAACCCCCATTGTCTAATCCTTACTACTCTTCTGTCTTAGAATCAATATACCATATTCTTTTTGGATGGAAGATAAGGGTTGCTTTTATTTTTTTAAAACTCTCATATGGAAGAGAGATTGGATTTCAGAGGATCATAGAACTAGAGTTGAAAGGGAATAAAGAATTTGTCAAGTCTTACTCCCTTATGTTCTACTTGGTTCCATGAGCAGCAACTGGAGCAATGTAAAGCGATTACTTGCAACCAGATTTACACTCTTAAGGAAACAGTTCCTCACAATTAGAACTATCCAAAAGGTGAATGAGTAACTTCAGAAAGGAATGGTTTCCTTCTTATTGGAAATCTTTGTTGTTCAGTCATTTTCAGTCACGTCCTACTTTCATGATCTATTTGGAATTTTCTTGGCAAAAATATAGCAGTGGCCTGATATTTCCTTTTCCAGTTCATTTTACAGATGAGGAGCTAAGGCAAACAGGGCCAAATGATTTGCCTAGGGTCACACAGCTAGTAAATGTCTGGAAATTTTTAAGACAAATAACTAATTGATGGGGATTTTTTCGGAGGAGATTCTTAGTCTAGTATGGGCTAAAGTATATAATCTTTAAGGTCTCTTCTTATTTTGGGGGTCTGTGAAATAGAAATCTAGAATGAAAAAATGACTTGTTTAAAGTCACATAGTAGAAGGCCCAGGACTAAAACCCATTCAACTGTAACCAACAAATATTTATTAATTCCTGCTATGTGCCTGCCTTTGACCAGTCTTCCATATTAGAAAATTTAAAATATTTTTTGACATTTCCCTTTATCTCAAATATTTAATTGCCATCACCTTTCATATTTCAATATCTCACTGCTATTATTTCTTCTTTTGAAATGTCCTTTGAATATATATTTAGGAAATTTCCATCTTGTTGATTTTTAGGAAATTGCTATGAGGGGCCAATTTTTATACCTGAAGAGTCATTCTCATGCCCAAAAGCATGGGACTAGGAGTCAGACTCGGGTCCATCTCTATCATTTACACCTGGGTACTTTGGGAGTGAATAACATCAGTTCTCTGGTTCTCAATTTTCGCTCCTGCAATATACAACATATGATATCCCCCCTCCCCCCATTACTGCACAGGGATATTGTGAAGATAAAATGAGAAAGAGGTACAAATGTGCTTTGTAAACTATTAGGGGCTAAAGAAAAGCTATTATTATCCATAATAATACAACATCCATTATCATTATAATCTCCATTTTGAACATAGATGGGTTTAGCCCCAAGTCAGGCAGAAAATTAGATCACTCTGTTCTTTGAGCATTTCTATTCCTCACAGTTTGACTCCATTTGTCTGTTCATGCAAAGCTTCTTCACCTGCCTCACAGCTTCCCCTCTTTCCCCCCATCAGATTCTCATATGGAAACAGCACCACCTGGAAATTCTTTCTGCAGGATTTGTTGTCACCCTTCATCTTGGGATACTTGGGTCTTTTCTTCTAAGCTAGGAAATATGTCTCTTGAAAATGGAAACTTTCCAATGGTGGAAGAGAAAGACCACAATTCCCCTTTGGGGGCAAGACACTAGATGACACAGTGAATAGACTGCCAGGCTTGAAGTCAAAAAGCCTCATCTCCCTGAGTTCAAATCCAACCCCAAACACTTATTTACTATGTGTTAAATTTGCTGGATGAGTCACTTTACCCTGTTTGCCTCAGTTTCCCCATTTGTAAAATGTACTGGAGAAGGAAATTGGAAACCTCTCCAATATCTTTGCCAATATCCTGACCAATCA
Organism: Monodelphis domestica; assembly: GCF_027887165.1. Taxonomy (NCBI): domain Eukaryota; kingdom Metazoa; phylum Chordata; class Mammalia; order Didelphimorphia; family Didelphidae; genus Monodelphis; species Monodelphis domestica. The sequence continues at coordinate 493,851,991 of NC_077227.1, forward strand.
GACATGATTGAAACAACTTAACAACAACAGCAACAACAATGGTGATCAGTTAAAGTAGAAAAGTTCTTTAAAGGGAAATCATTATAACCCCTTCATTTAAAAGGAGAAGAGAAATAGAAAAAAAAAAGATGGCAAGATCCCATGGCTAGCTAGTGGCATCCCAGACTCTATCCACTCTGCTGGTTTGCTTGCCTGCCAAAAATTGGGTTAATAGAAGAGTACTATAGTGGGCTAAGATGTTGAGGCGACAGAAGGAAATGAAAGAAAATTTTGTCAGGCTTCATATTAGCTCTTATATCTGACTTGAGCTAAAAGTGAATCCATAGAAAGAGAATAGATTTTAAAACTGAAAGAAATCTTGGGTATAAGTCTGCTTATTTTACAACTGAGGCCTTAAGAGAAGAAGCAACTCATCCAGGCTTACACAGGAAGCTGAGACTTTAATATTTCAGTGCTCTTTGCACTACACAAGCTATTGTTACTACTCCCATGTGTCCTTGGACAAATCAGTTAACCTAAGCATGCCTCAGTTTCCTCATATGTAAAATGAAAGGATTTATCTCAATGCCTTCCAAAGTCCTTATAGCATATATCATACAGAAACATTTTCACTTTTATGATTAACAAATCAAACTTTCTAATTTTAGAAAAGTGTTTGAGAGGTGGGGTAAGGGTTAGAGTGGCAGAAAGAGCATTGTGGGACATCCTTAGTTAAGGGGATCATCTGCTCCCATATCCATTTCAAAATAACATCATTCTCCCCCATGTCTAGTTTGATGAAGGGCCCAATTCTAAATTCCTGCTATTCTTAAGAGCATAGTTCAGTAGAGAGTATAAAATGCCTCTGATGGGACATGCCCCATAGTCAAGTGTATATGTTAGGAGGTATTAGCAAAATTCTTTCATTGATCTTGACCCAAAGTGAAGAATCTTTAATTGTCTAATTCTGTTCTCTTCAGACCCCAGACAACTCAGCCAAACCCACAGTGATGGCCCAAGAATCAATATAAATAAAAATGTCATCCTCCAAGACCTCTTACATATCAGCCATGTAGGCTTGTAGTTCAACCCACTAGAAAAGACTTGTCAGGACCACATCCTTTATGGTACTTAAGTTACTGTCTTCATAATTACTAAGGTTCTATTGCATTTACCTTTCTCATAATGGGCAGAAATCTCAATCAATCTCATTTATCTTCTTAACAAAAAAATTTTAACCCTTTCCTTCCATCTTAGAATCAATACTGTATATTGGTTCTAAGGCAGAAGAGCAATAAAAGCTAGACAATGGGAGTTAAGTGACTTGCTCAGAATCACATAGCTGGGAAGTATCAGAGATAAGATTTGAACCCAGTACCTTCCATTTCTGGGCCTGGTTCTCTATCCTTTGAGCCACCTAACGTCCCATCCTGCCTCCTTCATGCATCTTTTTAGGGGACCCATCTTAAATTTTGTTACTGTGGTAGGAACACTATCCTAGCCTCTCTCCTCATGCAGGTTAGGCTGTTTTGTTTTGTTTTTTCTTAAAAGATATTGAGACATTCCTGCAGACTTGTTTGGCTCAGTAGTCTGAGGGTTCAGATTGTTGACATCAATTCTTCATCACCTTAGCATGAATCAGCCTTGAGGAGTTGGAAGAACTCTCAGATGCTGGGCTTGTTAATCATGTTGGGAGTTTCACTCAATGGAATCACCTCAAGGGGTTCTCAATGCTTATCCTGCTATCTCTAAGTCAATCTCCTTTTGTTAACTATTAAAAGATTTAAGTATCTTATTTTATTCCAAAATGGAACCTAAAGTATTAAGGGCTGGCCTGAGTCAAGCCCAAGCCAGAATAATTGATATAGTCTTACAGAATTAAAATCTAATAAGGTCATTGATATTTTGTTTTATGAAACATAATATCATAATGTAATTTTTGTTTTATATAATTATAATTCAATTTCATTTTCAGGTCCACATTCTCTCCTTCCCACCTCCTCCTTTCCTCCATTGAGAAAGCCAAGAAAGAATAAAACCCCTTCTATAAACATCTATAGCCACAAAAATCAAATTTCCACATTGGTCCTATTTTTTTTAAGTCTCAATCTTTACACTGGGTCTATCACTCCTCTATCAGGTTGTGGATAGCATGTTTCATCATCATCTGTAGTTGTGGTAGGCCACATAATGAGCTTGCTCATTAAAGGGAGGGATAGGCAGCACAGAGGAAGGTGAGCTTGGATAGGCCTGTGTGCTTCTGGTGGCACTTTTGGTGATTGCTTACTGTAAGTCACACCCCACTCCTGGGAGATTAAAGAATAAACTGCCTGTGGCAGTTCAGCAAGAAGAGAACAATGCATTCTCTGTGTCCTTACTAACTAACTCTCCCCTGAAAATAATTGAACTAAACTCTGTCTTTGTTGGGCCTTCTAGGTTAGTAATTAGTCTCTTCCAAGTTCCACCAGAGCATCTCTTCAGAACTCAGTTTACTGTCAAATCAACTCCATGAGACTGAATGGGGGGGGGGGGGGGCAAAGTAGAATGGAGGAAATGCTCCCCTCATTAGAGGACAAATTCAGGAAAAAAACAAAAACTAAGACTAAATAAGAACTCAGCCTTTCCTAGTATTGCTAATGGTCATCATTACTTATCTCAGGAAAGGTCTCCTGTTTGCCAACCAGCTTTAAGGGATCATATTTCTATACTCTTAGGTTTTAAATGGCTTTTTAGCTATAACAATGCCATTGAACCAGTAATCCTCAATCCTATAATTGTGGACATAGTTATTTCAAAGAGACTAACAGTGAAAAAATGCAGACCAAGAAATATTCCTACAATTTTAGGATTGTCTAAAACCTGTGTTGTAAAAACAATTTGAGTTTTGTTTGTTTTTTAATTTAGAATTTAAGAGACCAATTGTAATTTTATCACAAATATTTTGTTGTAATTCTTTGACCCAAGCTAATGGGGGAAGCATTTGAAAGGACAATACTAAATTCTCCCTAGGAACCCAAAGTCATTTTTGGAATTGGACCCCATTTCTGCCTGTCAGATCCCGTTTAATTAACTGAGGACAGGTCAAGGTGTTCTTTCAGTTTAAAAACTTTCCACTATCACCCCCATACCATGAACTCAGACTCAAGAACTACAATTCTCTCTGGCTGGAGATTCCAGTGAGAGGCGCCTGAAGAACACAGAATTCAGGCTTGGAGAGCATTTCCCCAACTCTAGAAGACATAGGAAACAGAATTCAAGTACTGACCTGAAGGACTCTCTGGTTTTGTTGTTGTTGTTTTTAAATAGTGCTTTGTGTCTTTCCTCATTTAGGTGTCATAGTGAATAGAGTCAGGAAGACCTGACTTCAAATGTGACCTCAGATACTTACTAGCTCTGTGACCCTGGGCAAGTCACTCAACTCTGTTTGCTTATTTCCTCATCGGTAGAAGGAGCTGGAGAAGGAAAAGACAAACCACTCCAGTATCTTTGCCAAGAAAACCCTAAATATGATCATGAATCTTCAGCCATAACTGATCAATAGCAATCTTTCTCAACCATAGGACCCCAGTAATTGCAGGCAGCACCCATAGGGCTCCTACTGAACACAGGAGAATGGGGTTAGAACAACCTCCCAGGGAACTTCTGCACAAGTGGGACAGAGTCAGGCCTGCTATATTAGGATAGCCCAGTTGTACTCAGGCTTATAGCAACTCTGTTCCACCATAGTACAGAAGGGCTCAAGAAATAAGAGGAAGGTGAAAGTGTCCAATGGGTACAGTCCCTCAGAAGTCTCTCATAAGGCATACTATACCTCACCTCACATGGAGCTCTCAAGGACAGGGAGGTCCTGCCCATCAGGCCAAGAACTACTACAGAGGTGGTGGTTCAGGGCAGTTCCCTGACCTGCCATGAGAATTGGTAACTACACAGGAAGTATATCTGATAAGAATCAGGAACTTTGGAGGAATATTTCCATAGCCTTGACCTTCCTGGTACTATCTTGCTTATGACTTCCTTTTTTACATGGAGAGATTCACTGTGAACTGTAAAAGATTTGGCATCATCCATCATATAGACCTGATCATCATATAGATCATCGGACCTTTCTAGAACTCTTCCAAATTCAGTCATTCTTTTAGGGAAATGCTACATTGTTGATTTGTTTTTGTTTTGTTTCTCCTTAAAATTTCCCCTTCCTCCCTTAATGCTATCAACATCAGGCTACTTGAATTCCAAAAGTCAGGGTTGACCAGCAATGGTCCTAAAGTCGTGATTAAGACCTCTAGAAGACATTAAGAACCTCCACCATCAAATGGGGTAACTTTGCTTTGTTGGAGTTTAATAGGTTTAATATCTTAGTCTCTTCCTCCATACAGGATAGGCTAGCTTTTCCTTAAAAGATATAGAAACTGTCATCAATATTTAGTTGACTTGGGGAACTAAGGTATCAGTCCATTAATATCACTTCTTTACCTCTTGTAGAAAGGAGTACAGATAAGGGAGGAAGAAGAATGTAGCCACTGCAGTGGTGATGGTCTGGGGAAAAACTGAGGAATTGGTAGTTGTGGTAAGGATGAAGGAGATCCTTGAGGAGCTGGATGTCTCAGATGCTGGTTGGTTAATCATGTTGGAAACTCCACACAATGAAATCACCCTAGGGAGTTCTCAATGCTTCTCCTTACAGAATATCCTTCCCTCTGCTATGGTTCAGTAAATCACCTTTCATTAATTGTTGAATTATCTACAAGGATTTTATTTTGTTCTAATATCAATCTTAAACTACCAGAGGACTGGCCTAAGTCAGGCCCAGCCCAATAGGTCACTCTGGATGAAGAATGGAGAAAGAATGAAAAATGGTTAGTTGCTGTTCAGTTACATCCACCTCTTTATGACCCCATTTGGAGTTTTCTTGGCAAAGATACTACAGTGGTTTGCCATTTCCTTCTCCAGCTCATTTGACAGATGAGGAAGCTGAGGTAAATAAGACCAAGTGATTTTCCCAGGGTCATGTAACTATTAAGTGTCTGAGGCCATATTTAAACTCAGGAAGATAAGTCTCTCTGATTCCAGCCTGACACTTTTTCACTGTGCCATCTAGTTACCCAATAGAGGTTGGAGGAATAGAGGATTGAGCAAGGAGATTAAATTGATTGCCTTGCTTCATCAAGGACCCAAGTTTGTGCAACATAAATTTGTTGTGGAGTCTATCAGCATAGTTTCATGATTTTCTTAAATCCCATTCACATTCTCTCTATCCCAGTAATTCTGAATCCCAGGCTGTCCTTGTGTATTCATTTATTCTCTTCTCAATTCTCTTATCTAACCCTCCCAATGTCCCCTTCCAGCTCCACCCACTCTTTCCACAGTGATCTCTGAAATACCTGCTCCACATTTAACAAACTTGCTTTTGTCTTATACTTTCCCCCCTTCTTTTTCTCTCCCTCTCCTGGCTCTCATTGAAACCTGGTATCTTCCTAACTGTATCCCTGGAAGAGATATCCTGAGATATCAGTTTATGATAGCCATTTTGTGTGCTTCCCCCAATCCCTGTCACAAAGAGCTGCTGGCTATTAAATGATTACAAACACACCCTGGATGCCTGGTCACCATTTCTAGTACCAGACATTTTTTCATTACCCTCTTCATTCTCTTCCTTGTGAAGGGGAAGTCAAAATACTATTCTTTCCATGTTGCTGCTTCCAGACTTTCTTATTACCAACATCACTAAGAAACATGTCTTCCTTTAAAGTTCAACTAACCCAAATTTATGAGTCAAGTGTTTGGCAGCTGTTATCTATCAAAACTACCATGAGATATTCTCCTTCACTCCTCAATGGGTTCAGTTCCTGGTTTACAGGCTTTTTCTCTATCCCCTCTCCTCCTTTCATACAATGGAATTTCAAATACTCAATGATATACTCTTAAACTTCTTAACCTCCCAGTTCCTCAATTTACTTATTTCCTGTCTTATTACTCCAGTTCACCTTAGCTACCCACAGAGATGGTCATACCATTAATGTTGCTGTCATCCATAAGTACTCCAATCCCAAGTTCATGAACTCTGAAATTCCTCTATATGATCATAATATTTTGTCATTTTCTCTTTCTCTCTCTCTTGTAACTCTAAACCTATTCTTTACTCTAATCATAACCACCTACTTATTTCTCACTTTTTTCCCCAGACCATCACCCCCCTACAGTGGTTACATTCTCCTTTATTCCCAATCTATACTCCTTTGTGAACCAGTTCAACTCAATACTTTACTTCTACACTGAAGTCCCTTGTCTTATTTTATTGCTTATCATGCCTTGTCAAGCTTGGATTATTCCCACCCTCTGTTGCCTTCATACCTTTTACTCATATGTTATTAAGTAGAACTCAAGAAAATCTTCTAGCTCTTCAGACTGAATCTACTATAAATATGTTACATTCATAGTATCAAACAGGACCTCAATGCAGCAAAGTGATCTTTTATACCCCAATCAAGTCACTATACAATGTGGCTAGTCCAAATCTTTTCATTCTTCCTCAGGCCTCACATGGCACCCCCACCCCCCACTTTCTTAACAACTAAAATCTTAAATGCTTAATGTCATTACTGAAAAAACTGAGACCATCACTCATCACATCCTCTTTACCCCTCCTCCTCATCTCGTGTCTTCTCTCATAATCTTCTTTCCTGTCTTACACAAAAAGGTAGCCCTTATCTTTGCCAAGGTAAATCCCTATAAATATACTTTTGATCCCATTCCATTCCATTTTTCTCCAACAGATTGTCCTCCTCTTCCCCATCATCCCTACTTTCTCACTAATTGTAATCTATCCTTGTCTACTGATTGCTTCCATGCTGCCTATAAATACACTCATGTGTCCCCCCATCCCTTAAAAAAATTCCCTTGATCTGATCATCTATGTTAATTATCTTCCCATATCTCTTCTGTCCTATGGCTAAACTCCTTGAGAATGCCATTCACAATCTGTGGCTCTACTCTTCTCATTCATTTCCAAACTCTCCGCTGTCTGGCTTCTAAAACATCTCCCAATATTACTAATGACTTCTTGACTATCAAATCAAATGGACTTTCCTCAGTCCTCATCCTTCTTGACCTGTCTGCATCTTTTAACATTGTTAATCACCACCTTCACCTGGATTCTATCTCCTTTCTAGGTTTTCATGACTAATCTCTGTTGGTTCTCTTCCTATATGTACAAACACTCTTCAGCCCTTTTTGCTGTATCTTCTTTCAAGTAACATCTTTTTTTAAAATTAATTCATTTAGTCAATTTAGAATGTTATTCCTTGGTTACAAGAATCATATTCTTTTCCCTCCCTGACCCCCCCCTTTCCTGTAGCTGAAGCACAATTTCACTGGGTATTACATGTGTCCTTGATCAAAACCTATTTCCATGTTGTTGGTGTTTGCATTAGGATGTTCATTTAGAGTCTACATCCCCAGCTATATCCCCTCGACCCATGTAATCAAGCAGTTGTTTTTCTTCTGTGTTTCTACTCCCATAGTTTTCTCTCTGAATGTAGATATTGTTCTTTCTCAAAGATTCCTCCAAGTTGTTTGGATACTGCATTGCCGCTAATGGAGAAGTCCATTACATTCGATTGTACCACAGTGTATCAATCTCTGTGTACAATGTTCTCCTAGTTCTGCTCCTCTCACTGCATCACTTCCTGGAGGTTGTTCCAGTTCACATGGAATTCCTCCAGTTCATTATTCCTTTGAGCACAATAGTATTCCATCACCAACAGATACCACCATTTGTTCAGCCATTCCCCAATAGAAGGGCATCCCCTCATTTTCCAATTTTTTGCCACCACAAAGAGCACAGCTATTAATATTCTTGTACAAGTCTTTTTCCTTATTATCTCTTTGGTGTACAAACTTAGCAGTGCTATGGCTGGATCAAAGCCTTTAGTCTTTTAGAGCCCTTTGGGCATAATTCCAAATTGCCCTCCAGAATGGTTCAATCAATTCACAACTCCACCAGCAATGTATTAATGTCCTGACTTTGCCACATCCCCTTCAGCATTCATTACTTTCCATTGCTGTCATGTTAGTCAATCTGCTAGGTGTGAGGTGATACCTGTAAAGGATAATTTTAGCATTGTGACCTAAATTATATTAATTATTGGTCACCATGGGATATCCCAAATAAAAAAAATACCCAAGTCAGCTGGAAATTTATGGTGATTTAATTAATATACTGGAAAGAAATTAAGGATAAGGGAGAAGGAAAGGGTATAGGATTTCTCCTGCCTGGCTTGTACCAAGGGAAAATATTAGAGGCTCTAGGAAGATAAAGTTTTGGAAAGTAAAGGAGGAAGGAATCAGCCTGAACTCCAAGAGGGCTCAGCCAAGATGCCTGAACCTGAATTAGCTCAAGGGCAAACTCACCGCCAAAACACAGACAATTAGCTGCCACCACGCCAAGATGTTGGAATGCTTAGCATGCTGCCAGCCAGAGCCACATCTCTGGGGAAAGAGAAAGACAAGCAGAAGCCCGGTGAAAAAAACCTAGGCGATTCTACCTCCCTTTCCTGCATCTCCTCTTCACCAATCATAGCCTAAGCTTGACTTAAGACAGCCCAGGGGTCTGTCAGCAGTTTCTGATTTGTCAATTTCTCTATCAAAGGCCATCCTCCTAAACACTCAGTCTTCAAGCATGGTTACAGACATTCTGGATTTTGTTAGACAAAGTAGGATGGAATAATGCAAAGTTCCTAAAACATCCCTTATTTTGTTAGGCTAAGCATCTTCATTGTTACAAATCAGGAGATAGCTAAATCCAATCTTCACATATCTCAGAGTTGTTTTGATTTGTATCTCTCTGATTGTAAGAGATTTAGAACACTTTTTCATGTGCTTAAACATAGTTTTTATTTTGTTAACTGAAATTCACCTATTCATGTCTCTTGCCCATTTATCAACTGGAGAATGGCTTGATTTTTTGTACAACTAGTTTAGCTCTTTATAAATTTGAGTAATTAGACCTTTGTCAGAGGTTTTTGTTATGAAGATTGTTCCCCAATTTGTTACTTTCCTTCTAATTTTGGTTACATTGGTTTTATTAGTACCAACACTTTTTAATTTGATGTAATCAAATTATTCATTTTACATTTTGTGATTTTTTTTCTAGCTCTTGCTTGGTTTTAAAATCTTTCCTTTCCCAAATATCTGACATGTATGCTATTCTATGTTCACTTAATTTACTTATACTTTCCTTCTTTATATTCAGGTCATTCACCCATTCTGAGTTTATCTTGGGGTAGGGTGTGAGATGTTGATCCAAACCTAATCTCTCTCATACTGTCTTCCAATTTCCCCAGCAGTTTTTTTCAAATAGTGGATTTTGGTCACAAAAGCTGGGATCTTTGGGCTTATCATAGACTGTCTTGCTGAGGTTACTTACCACAAGTCTATTCCACTGATCCTTCTTTCTGTCTGTTAGCCAGTACCAAATTATTTTCATGACCACACTGCTTTATAGTATAGTTTGAGATCTGGGACTGCAAGGCCTCCTTCCTTTGCATTTTTTTCATGATTTCCCTGGATATCCTTGATCTTTTGTTCTTCCAAATGAACTTTGTAATGGTTTTTTCTAATTCAGTAAACAGTTTTTTTTTATAGTTTGATGGGTATGGCACAAAGTAAGTAAATTAATTTGGGTAGGATTGTCATTTTTATTATTTTAGCTCACCCCACCCATGAGCAATTGATGTTTTTCCAATTGTTTAGATCTAGTTTTAATTGTGTGGAGAGTGTTTTGTAGTTGGGTCCATATAGTTCCTGTGTTTGTCTTGGCAGTATTTTATATTGTCTAGGGTGATTTTAAATGGAATTTCTCTTTCTAATTCTTGCTGCTGAGATGTGTTAGGAATATATAGAAATGTTGATGACTTATGTGGATTTATTTTGTATCCTGCAACTTTGCTAAAGTTGTTGATTATTTCAACTAGCTTTTTGGTTGATTCTCTTGGATTCTTTACGTAGACCATCATATGATCCACAAAGAGTGATAGCTTGGTCTTCTCATTGCCTATTTTAATACCTTCAATTTCCTTTTCTTCTCTAATTACTACAGCTAGTATTTCTTGTACAATGTTAAATAATAGAGGTGATAATGGGCATCCTTGTTTCACTCCTGATCTTATTGGGAAGGCTTCTAGAGTATCCCCATTGCAGATGATGTTTGCTGATGGTTTTAGGTATATACTGTTTATTATTTTTAGGAAAGGCCCTTCTATTCCTATGCTTTTTAGTGTTTTCAATAGGAATGAGTGTTGTATTTTGTCAAAGGCTTTTTCTGCTTCTATTGAGATAATGATGTGATTTTTGTCAGTTTACTTGTTAATATGCTCAATTATTTGGATGGTTTTCCTAATATTGAACCATCCATGCATTCCTGGTATGAATCCTACTGTAAACCTCAAATTTCCTTAGACTTATAATTGTTGAAAATTTCACCATTGGGATATTTCATACCTGGAAAATTTCTTACTGATAATCTATTGGAATGGGAACTCCATTGGCATGGGAGGTTCCTTCTCTTCCCTTCTTAAGATTACTTTAGGACAGAAACCTTTTGCTGAACAATGGAAAGGGCTTTGATCTATGCTTAAGCATAGAACAGGAATTTCTTTGAGTCTTGATTGATTTTAGAATTGATACAATGGAGATACTCCACCCTATTCAGTCCTAATAGGATTGAGTAAGGGCTGCAGCCTAGATCAAAATTTAATTATTCCAATCTCTACCATACTCAAGTTAACAGGATTTAGAAAGGGCTGTAGCAAAGGAGTATAGATTTAATCATTTGAAAATATGACCTTCAACAGACATGTGCAAAAGCCAGAAACCGCTGGGCGGTCCTGGGTTAAGCGAGAGCCTCCATTGACAGGGAAATTGATGAAGAGTGATTGGTAGATGTGAGGACTGAGGGGAGGCAACTTGGATGGTGTCCTTAAAGATAGGAGGGTCTGGAGACTCGGGGGAGAGGATTGAGTTTTTGGTCGGTGTGGTTCCTGGGCTCTGAGGAAGCTTGCTCTGAAGGAAGCTGAAGGTGGGGGCCTCTGAGACTGTTTCTCCATTTTGGACACGTGAGTGAAAGGGACTGATCTCTTTTCTTTGCCCCAGCTATCTAAGGGCTTGGGCCTTTTGGCCCAGCCTAAACATTCCCTTCTCTCCCCTTTCTCTCTCTCTATATATCTCTAATTCCTTTCTTGCTCCTATTGTAATTAAACTCCAAAAAAGGCTGACGGCTGACTTGAGTTTTTCATTTAGGAATTACATAGCTGATTCCTTGGCGACCTTAAATTAATATATATCAGTCTTTTAAAGTGATTCCCTTGTAACACTACCTGATCCTAGTGAATAACCCTCATTATCACTCACTGGAGTCTTTTTGCTTGTATCTTATTTAAGATTTTTGCACCTATATTCATTAAGGAAATGGCTCTGTAGTTTTCTTTCTCCATTTTTTGACCTGCCTGGCTTTGGAATCAGGACCATATTTGTGTCGTAAAAGGAATTTTTGGTAGAACTCCTTCTTTGCTTATTCTGACAAATAGTTTGTATAATATTGGGATTAGTTGTTCTTTGAATGTTTGATAGAATTCATTTGTGAATCATCTGGACATGGGGATTTTTTCTTAGGGAGTTCTTTGATGGCTTGCTCAATTTCTTTTTCTGATATGGGGTTGTTTAGGTATTCTATTTCTTCCTCTGTAATCCCAGGCAATGCATATTTTTGTAAATATTCATCCATATCACATAGATTGCTATATAATTGGGCATAATAGTTTTTAATAATTGCTTTAATTTCCTCTTTATTAGAGATGAGGTCCCTCTTTTTATCTTGGATACTTTCAATTTGGTTTTTCTTCTTTCCTTTTTTAAATTAGATTGACCAATACTTTGTCTTTTTTTATTTGTTTTTTTTCAAAGTACCAGCTTCTAGTCTTATTTATTAAATCAATAGTTCTTTGACTTTCAATTTTATTAATTTCTCCTTTGGTTTTTAGGATCTCTAATTTTGTCTTCATCTGTGGATTTTTAATTTGTTCACTTTCTAGTTTTTTAATTTGCATGCACAATTCATTGACCTCTGCCCTCTTCTTCTTCTTCTTCTTCTTCTTCTTCTTCTTCTTCTTCTTCTTCTTCTTCTTCTTCTTCTTCTTCTTCTTCTTCTTCTTCTTCTTCTTCTTCTTCTTCTTCTTCTTCTTCTTCTTCTTCTTCTTCTTCTTCTTCTTCTTCTTCTTCTTCTTCTTCTTCTTCTTCTTCTTCTTCTTCTTCTTCTTCTTCTTCTTCTTCTTCTTCTTCTTCTTCTTCTTCTTCTTCTTCTTCTTCTTCTTCTTCTTCTTCTTCTTCTTCTTCTTCTTCTTCTTCTTCTTCTTCTTCTTCTTCTTCTTCTTCTTCTTCTTCTTCTTCTTCTTCTTCTTCTTCTTCTTCTTCTTCTTCTTCTTCTTCTTCTTCTTCTTCTTCTTCTTCTTCTTCTTCTTCTTCTTCTTCTTCTTCTTCTTCTTCTTCTTCTTCTTCTTCTTCTTCTTCTTCTTCTTCTTCTTCTTCTTCTTCTTCTTCTTCTTCTTCTTCTTCTTCTTCTTCTTCTTCTTCTTCTTCTTCTTCTTCTTCTTCTTCTTCTTCTTCTTTTTGCTTGGTGTTCCCTCCTCCCCTGTTCTGTTTGCTCTTTGTTCATTGCCTGTATAGAAGCTGTCTATTTTATTTCTTTTTTCTTTTTCTGTTGTTTGCTCATATTTATCCCTTCTTTACTTCCTGCAGTTGCCTGTGCTTTTTTTCCTCTCATTTTTTTGTTCGATCTGTTTTTTTTTTTTTTTGCTTTTCTGTCAGCCTTCACCCTTGGAGCTTAGTCTGCAAATCTCTCAGTTCAGTCTGTGGGGGAGGGGTGTTGGAGCTTTAGCTTCCTTGCCCTCTGAAAGCTTTGATGGGATTAAGTCCAGCTGAGTTGAGCTGGATGTGCCCTGAGGCCAAAACCTCGGGAAGGTGGGGGGCAATATGGAGTGTCTTCACTGCTGCAACCAGGCTGTCCACTCTGTGCTTCCTCTCCAACAGATTCCCTATTGCCTGTGCGTGACGCTCTGAGTCTGGCACAACCTTGCCCACAAGGTTCTCCCTCCAGCTCTTACCTGCCCAGAGGTTCCAGCTACCACTGGAGGCTAAGTGCTGTTCAGATACTTTTGATTATATATATATATATATATATATATATGTTATATATATCTTCAGTGATAAAGTGAAGTGTAGCTCAAATGTGGACTTCCCTTCAGGGCCAGGTGCAAGGATGCTAAAGAAACCCTTATTATGAAAAATAAAATATTCATTGAAATATATAAGGACAAAAAGGATTTCTAATTCTAAGGGATTCTAAGTCCACCCAAATAAACTACTTGGTTCCGCAACTGCTTCTCCTGTGTTTCACACGCTACACGAATCCTCCCTGATCTGACTAACCCAAATCTATACTATTCTAAATAAAACTACCACTACTATCCTTATAATTCTTAACTTGGCCTTACAGTTATAAAATAACTAAGGCTAGCTGGTTGAGTCTCAACAAGAATCTTGTTAGGACTCTGTCTTGACAGACTCAGAGTCCAAACCAAAGACCAGATCTTTTTTTGGTCTTCTCAGATATAAACCAATTTATAAAGATAGAAATAGATCATCAATAGTGTTTCCTAAGTTGGAAAAAGAAAACACTAAGCTCCTTTAGATCTTTCCCTCAGAAAGTGAGAGAGGCAAAAATGTTACCTCCTCCAGCCCTGAGGAAGAGTCTCTGTGAGTGTGACTTTGTCAATTGCCAAAGACCAACTGCCACTCCCAGAGAGAGTAACTGACACAGAATAATGATTATAACTGTCATCATTTGAAACTGACACACTCTCAGCTCTAATTCAAACTCCAATTCTTTTTCAAGCCAGCTTCTCTACTTCTTATCTCTAAACTAATAAAACAATACTTAATTTCAAATATCATACTTATACTATAGACATCCCAAACTCAATACATTAAAAAAAGAACTCCTGATCTTTCCTACTCCCCAAATTTTTCCCTCTTCCCAAGTTCCCTATTATAATCAAGGGGACCCCCATTTACTTAGTCACCCTTGTTCGCAACCTGGATGTCATCTTTAACTTGTCTCTCATACTCATTCCACATATCCTGACTATTCATAAATCATATCAATATAATACTTTGTCACATTTTTCACATGCACTATCTTCTCTCCACTCAGATTGCCAACACATTAGTGCAGGCTTTCATTACACCACATCTGGATTATTGCAATAGCTTTTTCTTTGTCTCCTACAAAAAGGAGACTCTCTCCATCCCAATCTATTTTACCCTGAGCTGCCAAAGGTAATCTTCTTAACTTCCCCTCTCCATGAAATTTCAGTGGCTCTCTATTTCCTATAGGATCAAATCCTCTGTTTGGCTTTTAAAACCCTTCCTAACTTCCTCCCTCCCCCGTTGTCTTTCCAGTCTTACAATCTATTCTCTTCCACACACTTGTTGTTGTTCCTTACAGTTGATACTCCATCTCCTGACTTTTAAGTGGCTTATCCTCCATTCCTAGAATGTTATTTCTCTTCAAGTTGTCCACTTGGTTTTCCTGGTTTCCTTTAAGATTCACATTCCACCTTCTGCAGGAGAACTTTCCTGGTTTTTCCCATTGCTTAGGACTTCCTCCAATATTAACTTCTATCATACTTTGCATATATCTTCTATGTAAAAAGTCTTTTTTTTTAAAAAAATAGATTATCTCTTCCATTAGAATGGGAGCTCCTTGAGACAGAGACCATGCTTTTGCCTTTCTTTTCATCCTTAGTGTTTAGCACCGTGCTTGGCATATAGTAGAAGCTTAAGAAATGCTTGTTGCCTACTAAGAAGAATAAGTTCCTGTGAACTGTGAATATTCAGGTGAAGTCATTGCAGCTGTCCTACATATGATGGCAGTTGAGGGAAGGACACTGAGGACAAAACTATAGGCATTAAGATTATCATAAGGTGTTTACCTTGTCTTGGAGCTTCTGTCTTCTCTTATAAACTTAGCTGTTACTATTCTATACCTGGAACATAATTCTCCTCTTTTGAGGTTGAAAAGTTTTGCAGAAAGTAACTAATCCACTATCTTACTGATTACCTGTTACCATCATAGTTCTGCTTTAAGAAACAAAGTTGGAATTGTATCAAATTCATCAGATAAATTTATTCCTATGAACTTGGTAAGTGCTCATGTATGGCTCCTTCTAGGATCCAAAGGGAACTTACCTAAAAGGCAAAATTTTGGCCAGAGTCTGAAACAATTTCTTTCTTTTTAAAAAATAATATTTGATTTTTATCCATAATTTAATGTGAAAACTATTTTTAACACTTAAAAATTTTTGAGTTCCAGATTCTTTCCCTTCGACTCACACTTTCTCCCTGACTCTCTCCTTGACATGGTAAGAAGCTGATATAGATTTTACATGTGAAATCATGTAAAAACATTTCCATATTAGTCATTTTCTGGGAGATATCCTGAGAAAAAGGAGAAGAAGGAGGAGGAGGAGGAGAAAGATGAGGAAATAGCTTACATAGATTAGCACAAGGATACCTTCAATACAGCTCCTTTCACAAGTCTACTTTACAAGCTATCTTCACACTGGCTTTTTAAGCTCAGTCTAAACCCTTCCCCTAAGATTTTCTAATTGGCTCTAAAGGGTTTCTCTTCAGTCCCTATATGTCACATCCCTTAACTACCTGCCATACTGGCAAATTAAGATATGTGACAAAGTGATACCCTATTAGGTAAGTCCTCTAGGATTGGACTAGATTGGGTGTCCCCCAAACATACAATTCACAGAGGACTTTACTGAAACCTGAGCTAATGAATGGTATATGCCAATGTTGGCAAACCTTTTGGAGATAGAGTGCTGGGTCCCACCTCACCTTATCACCCAGATGGAGTGCTGTGTCCTGACCCTACTTATCCCAGAAAGAGGAAGGAGAAAGCACTCCCATTGGGTTGCTGGGCAGAGAGGAGAGGGAAGTGAGGAATTTCCTCAGGTACATGATTAAGGGGAGGAAAATAGCTATGCCCCAAGTCCCTCTGGCTCTTTAGTAAGGAACTCTACTGAGTGACTGCAGGTTTGCCCTCAGAGAGGGCTCTGTGTGCTGTTTTTGGCACCCATGCCATAGGTTCGTCATCACTGGTATATACTATGCCTTAAATAGCAGTGAATTTCTTCAAATCTAGGTAAATCTAAAAGTGTTCAATCATTTTCAATCATATCCAACTCCTCACAATCTTGTTTGGTTTTGTTGTTGTTGTTGTTGATTTTTATTTATTTATTTTAAAAATATTTTTCCATGTTTCCAGGATTCATTTTCTTTCCCTCCTCTCTTCTCTACTCCCTTCCCAGAGTTGGCAAGCAATTCTACTGGGTTGTACAAATGTTATCACTTGATATTTATGTCTTTATCATTTATTTTTGCTATAGAGCAATCTGTTAAAGCCAAAATTGGGATTTTCTTGACAAAGATACTGGAGTTGTTCCTTCTCTGGCTCATTTTACAGATCAGGCAACTGAGTCCAACAGCGCTAAGTGATTTGCCTAGAATACGTGTCTGAGGTCAGATTTAAACTCAGATATTCCTGACTCCAGGTCTGGCACTCTCTCTACTGTGCCACTTAGTTGCCCTTTTGGGATCTTATGTATCCAGCAAAATCAAACATAACCCAAATATTAGATTGGCCTATTTCCTCTATGTCTAAAATGGACATGATAATGCATCACTCTTCCATAATACAGCTAGTGTAAGAAAGACGCTATAAAGCCAAAAGAATTGTGAGAATAATAGATATTCTTATTTTTATTACCTAACTCAAAAGACCATTTTGAAGATCAAATTGATAATGCATTATAAAGTACTATGTAACTATCAAGTGGTATGTGAACATCAACTATTGTTATTATTATTTTTGCTATTATATTTCCATAACAAGTTTGTCCTAGAACTGCAGAATGAGCAGACCCTGCTCTTAGGGAGAAACTAGAATAAGTATTTGTCAATAAGCATTTATTTATTAAGCGCCATGCATCAAACACTGTATCACTATATTAAATGCTAGGATACAAAGAAAGACAAAAACAGTCTCTGCCCTTTAGGAGTTTGCATTCTAATGGAGGACAAATAGAACCAGTTGCTTCAATCCATCATCCTCACATTCTGTTTGTGAGAGAATGTAACTATAATATTAGAGGGGAAATCCAAACTTCTTTGAGTGTCTCCTTGATATTGCTTTATAGGGGGCTGGAAGTAACTGATTTTTCTGAAAGTTTGCAAAGGGTTGGTAGGGAGGAGAGTTAATACGGGAAACACGTAGGCCTACAGATTGAAATTCACTCCCTGGAGTCAACATTTGCGGGGGGGACAAAGATTGAATATTCATTTCTAGTGAGATTTTTTCTATCGCTATAATTAATTTGTCATAAACATACTGACGAAGCATTTCTGACATTTAATGGAACTGGAGGTGAAGGTTAACTTAGTCTGCTCAAAGGAAAATTAACAAGCTGCCATTAAGTGGAGAAAAACATTAAATCCTGTCCCCTTTCTCCCCCTCCCACCCCATCATCACCATGTAGGTTTCCCCTTGCGTCTATAGCAGTATGTGCCAACATTTTGTCTCTCTCTACTGGTACATGAGGGACATCCTTGTCTACTGGATTGGAAACAATTCCCTGCTGTGATCACCAATGGTGCTAAAGCATTGTCTGCTCCTATTGCCAGCCTCTACCTAAGCAAAGGAACCATTCAGGAATGGATGGGAGCAATTGGTCATTTCAACTGCTACCTAACACAATTTGAGGTGAACTGAAAATTGACTTCTTGCCTGAACTACCAGATGCAAATTATGACAAGTTTTAACAGGCAACTAAGATTTGAGGCTCAAAGCATTCAAATGAGCCTTGGGATGCTCTGTGATTCCGTTCTAGAATTCTCAAACTCTGAAGGGCTTTCTTTTAAGAAAGAACAAAGAAAGCTCCAATTTGAGGCTAGAAGACTGGTTACTTTACTTGGGGAGTTAAGAGTGTGTGGCTAATGAGGCCAAGGTCATAAGATTGATCCTGACATGGGCCAGTTGCATTGCTCTGCTCAGCAGATTCAGATTGGACACATTTCTGCCTTACAAAGGAATATATGGTTCAGAGGAAAGAATGTTACACTAGAAGCCAGGAGGTGTATATTCTAATACCATCTCTACTTTCAACGTGCTGCATGTTTAGTGTTCAAAACTCTTCATAACCTATCCTTCCCCAGACTCATTTTTCTAGGCTACCTCCATGTTACAGTCTTCCCACAATGTTTTTATTCCACAGTCCAGGGATAATAGATTCTTGGTTATTCCTCGAACAAAACATTCCATCTCCTAATTCTGGACATTTTCATTGACGGTCCCCTATAACTAGAATGTTTTCCCTCTTCATCTCTCCCTGTTGCCTTCCAGGTTTCCTTCAAATCCCATCTAAAATTCCATCTTCTATAGAAAACTTTTTATATTCCTTAACTCTAGTTCCTTCTTTTTGTTGGTTACCTCCCATTTATCCTTTATATAGCTTGTTTGTTCATAGATGTTTGTATGTTGACTCCTCTATTAGACTGTGAGCTCCCTGAAGGCAAAGACCGTCTTTTGCCTTATTTTGAATTTCTACCATAGTGCCTGGTATATGGTGGGTGCTTAATCAATATTCATTAACTGTTTATTGTTATGTTATGTACTCTATGACTTTGGGCAATGTCTTATGCTTCTTTCCTCCTCTATAAAATGGGAATGAAAAAACTTGCCATTCCTGCAGAGTGTTGTGGGTTTCAAATGAATTTTGATATGTATAATATGTATAAGAAGCAAATGTTCTGGACTTTCTCAACCCATACTTGCATTAGCAGATTAATTAGAAGATCAGAGTGAAGCTACTACTCCATTTCTCCTCAGGATTCTAGAAGTACCATGAAGGGTCAGTGAGGTTCCTTCTAATGCTATTGGCTCGAGCCCCCATTTTCAACCCTCTAATATCAACCAATTATCTCTTCAGTGTTGTCTAACCAGTGATTAGTGTCCCACTCTCAATTTAACCAGTTGATATCTCTTTGATATACTGATAGCAACTAACAACAATTAGCTTTCACAAATGTATATTTGCTGAGAAGATCTAAAAAGATCCCAAGTGCAAAATACACTCTCTACTGCCTCAGTTCCTAGAAAGAGTGAATGCTATGAGCATGCATTCCCCAAATTCATGCACCACGTGACATAACATCTGGATAAACATATGAAAAGGACTGTACTAACTATTCTTTGGTGTGGAGTTTTATGAACTGTTACCTCCTTCACAGAGTCATTGAGTTTTCATGGGGGAAAGTCATATCTTTATTTTCACTAGTCTCCAACTGAAAGGTAGCATTTACTTAAATGTGGCAGTTAAGTGGTAGGGTGGATAAAGCACTAGGCTTGGAATCTGGATGACTCTTCTTCCTGAGTTCAAATCTGCCTCAGATGCTTAGTAGCTATGTGACCCTAGACAAGACCCTTAATAAATCCCCTGTTTGCCTCAATTTCTTCATCTATAAAATGAACAAGAGAAGGAAATGGCAAACCATATTAGTATCTTTACCAAGAAAACTCCACATGTCACGAAGAGTGAGATGTCTAAAATGACTGAACAACAACAAATAAATTATGAATGTAGGTGACAAACATTGTGATAAGAGGTCTAGAGGTTTCACTAGCATGTCATCCATGATTATGGGAAGGTGGCTTTCCATTTAAGAAAAGATAGAGATATTCTGTGATTGCTTTTTGACTGCTGAGTGGTGTAGGGAAACCTTTTGATTGACTTCTAAGTTGAAATTTACCATTAATATGCTGAACTTAATATGTCTCACTTCCCTGGAGTGATTAAGGGAAACCATTGCCCTAAGCCTCTGAATGGAGAGAAAGGCCTTGGGCTTTTCCACCCAGGTACCATGTGAGTAAAGAATATATAATGTTAATGTTACTATCTGTTCCTGTTTTGTCCATTCTTCCTTGCTTTTAGGTGAAATAGTCTTGGAAATAAATTGACCTTATGAGCTTTGAAAGGTTGGAAATGCTGCCAAAGGTTTGGTAATAAATAATAATAATGACTACCATTTTTGTAGCACTTAAAGATTTACAAAGTACTCTATAAATATAACATTATTTTATATTCACAGTAACCCTGAAAAATCAGTCTTCTCATTATCTTCATTTTACAGATGAGGAAAATAAGACTGGTTTCAAGAAAGCAGGTGAAGTAATGCCACAGATTTGAGGAATGACCTGTAGGATCCAATAGAGAAGCAAATCATCCCAGCAGCCAAGACATTGGGTCCCATAGCAGCCAGTTAATAAATGTTTGTTTTTAATTTAAATAAACATTTATTAAATATCTATTATGTGACAGGCATTGTGCTAAACTCTAGTGAAAAAAAAGTCAAAAGATCATCCCTGCCCTCAAGGTGCTCATAACCTAATGAAAAAGATATTTGAAAAATGTGATCATGCTCTTTCCTAACCAATCCCAAGTTTTCTCTTCTTGATTTAGTTCAAATTCATAAATATTTGTTAAGCATCTGGTTTCTCAAGGGATCTTTTATGCCATAAATCTCTTTTGGTGATTAGTCTGGTGAAATCTATGGACCCCCTTTCCAAATATTTATTTCCTATATTCATAATTAATTTAAATGCTAAGTTTCCATTCAAGATGAGCAAAAATGAAGATGTGATTTTTTTTCCCCATCCAAACTCATAACCCTTTGAAATCTATACATGGACTCTGTGGGAATCTGTGGACCTTAGGTTAAAACTCTTTGTACTGTGTATAAGATTCTGGGGACATAAGGATGCTAAATGTGTAATAGAGAATATTGTACGTATTATTTTGGTGGATACTAATAGCTAATAACTAATTAATAGATCACCAATAGATCAGGCAGCTATCTTTCTTTTGCCTTCCCTTCCTTCCTCCCATTCCTCCCTCTCTCCCAGCCTCTCCTCCCCTTCCTCAGCCTCCTGCAAGTCACTCAGGGTGAGCTGTGAGGTTTCAAATGAAATAGTTCTTAATCTTCTTTGTCAAACAAGGGGTTTATTTGGGGAGAAGGACAAGGGTGGATGATGGAGGTAAGAAGGTTGGGATTTCCCTATTATCTACAGTTGAGCCTAGGTTGGAGGATAGTAAGAGAGATGGCAGTTCAGGAACAGAGCAAGTCAGAGAGATTATGGACTATTGTCTTTCTTCTTCTTCAAATCACCAAGGCCATCTCAAATTGATTATTCAAGTCCTAGAGATAGACCTGGCTTCTTCCTTCAAAGACACCACCATAAGCCAAAAGACTCAGTCAAGTCAAGTCCTTAATTCAAAGACAACCTTGAAATCAGACAAGACCAGTCTCAATCTGCCAAGGACAAACCTAAGGAAAAAAAGTCCTCAGTCGGCTCTTGACTTCAACTTTCTCCTGGTCACATTCTAAACGGAATCTTCATTTGACTGACAGCTGAACCATCTCCAGCTTCTGTCCTTTGCATGCATGCCTTATAATTCTTTCTTCCACAAATGTCACAATCTCTGCCCTCAATGAGTTTTCACTTGCCAGGATGTAAAGGAGGAGAAACTTAAGTGCAATATATATGTAATACACAATATGATATATAATACCACATAGGGAGCTAACCATACACTGAGGGGAAGAGGGAAGAGGAAGAAAAAACAGTAAAAGAGACCTAAGAAGGAGAAGTCTGACATAGGCTGTTCAGTTTTTTTTCAATCTTGTCCAATTCTTCATGAATCAATTTGGGGTTTCTTTGGCAAAGATACTGAAGTGGTTTGCTATTTCCTTCTCCAGCTCATTTGACAGATGAGGAGCAGAGGCAAGCAGGGATAAGTGACTTGCTCAGAGTCACATAGCTAGTAAGTATCTGAAGCCAGATTTGAACTCAGGAAGCTGTCTTCCTGATTCCAGGCTCTCTCTATACACTATACCACCTATATAGATTAATGATTAATCTTGTTTTTAAACTCTTATTGCATTATTAAATTAAATAGTTCTAATTGGTATCCTAATGCCCCTGACTTCAGAAGGTATAGTTAAATAATATAAAATTGTGCTTGGGCTGATCAGTTGTATCTTCAAAATGGAAACAGCATACTAGAGAAGAAACAGGCCCTTTGACCCAAGGGGAAGACTCAGGGGAAATATTTTTGTCCTTTGCCCTTCAAAATTTCTTGTTGGACAGGAAATGCTTGGCCCTATTCCAAGAAGTTGTTCACTGTGGGAATAGTGAAGTTGTTATGGTCAAAGGTCTTCAGTTTTTCATCTCTCTACTGGGGAAAAAAAGGTGATTTGATTGGAGTCAGAGTCAATGAGAATTTGGCTTCTCTTGGGGACAGTCCAGGAGAAACTTAAGTCAGAGCAGATCATGGAAAGAACTTGATTTGCAGGGACTCTGGGTCACAATGGGTGGGGCCACTAGATTTCTGATGGGAACTTAATGAATGCTCCAAGAATGAATGGAACCCTGGGTAGCTTGATTGGCTGATGATAAGCAAGGATGCTTTGGGAGAATATGGCAGGACCCTTTTCATTAGAGAAAAACCCATAAAAGTATACCAAGGTGCATAAGATTCAAGGAATCAGAAGACCGAGGTTCTAATCCCAGTTCTGCTACTAAAAAGCTGAGTATCCTCAAATAAGATCCTTTCTCTCTCATTTCATCATTTATAAAACAAGAGGATTGAAACAGATGATGTCTAAGGTTCCTTCCAACTCAGACAGTATATGAGGAAAAGCTGAGAAGGACTCAGTGGAGAACAGAAGGTGGTGCTGAGAGAAATGCTCTTTTTTTTTTTTTAAACTCACATTTCCAAAGAGATTTGATTTACCTTTATAATTAAGACTCAAGGGCTATATAGACCCAGCACCACCTTTAATCCTCCTTTTCTGGAACTCCTTCACTTCACCCTTGCTGCTTACAATGGATAATTTGAGAATCAGTCTACTGTCAACTAAATCTCCCATCCACTCATTTGATGAGATAAGACAGGAGGCAACAGGTGAAAGAAGGCAGCCTGAAAGATGATGCACCAAGCCTGGAAAATCCCCCTGGCAAAGACTTGTTAGGAAGTGCTGTGTGGCCTTATTAAAAAGGATGAGTCACCAGCAGTCTGGGGATCTGAGACAGTACCGCCTGCTCTGGAAAGCCCCAGACAGACGTCAGCTGAACAAGACAGACATCTGCCCAGGCTAAATACAGGGCAGGCATACCACACAGGAAATCCATTTGGACAGCAGGCAGCTGGCCTGAGATTAGCCATCAGCAGGTAGGAGCAGGCAGTGAGAGAGAACAGCAGGGTCAGCTAGGGGGAGGCCACAGCACAGATGTTGCTCAGGCCACGGTCAACAAGGCATACATACATGCAGTGTCCTCACTGCCTTTTCCCTGGCATCCTTAGCACGTAGCTCACTGCCCTGCAGAGATTTATACAAGGGCAAACACCCTGTCCTGTCCATGGGCACAGGGACCTGTTTCTCAGGCTGACTGCAACTTTTGCTTTATTCTGACTAGCATTTTATGGTAGTGCTGTGCAAGCACACCAGCCTGGGGTTCAAGAGCCCTGGGAGCTATTCCCAGGTCTACCCATCTCAAACAAGACCTCTAAGGAGGATGGCAAATAACACTTTCTCTAGGGCCTGTTGCTCCTGGCTGACTTTCTCCATCCATCCTGGGCTCCCCTGTGTCTCTCAGGAAGTCTTGTGTGACGGCTCATGCTATGGTTTGGCCAGAAAGTAATGAGTCTGTGTCCTGAGTTTAACAACAGCTGTGGGTCCCTAATCATGTCTCTTGAGTGCTTCCTTTGTTAAGCATTACTGTTGTGTCAGAAGTCATGGGACCTCTGTGAGCCTGGAACCTCCCCTTTGCTGGATGAGAGCCACAGTGTCCTGAGTCTGACTATAGGACTCATCATCCAGCTCCCTGATGCCAAAATGTACTTTCTTGTAACTTAAGATCACAAGGACATACAACTTTGAAATGGAATGGACCTTTGAAATCATAAGGTCAGTCTCAACCCCTACCTCAGCTTTACAAAGGAGGAAAGTGAGGTCCAATACTCCAAAAAGATCAAAGGAAAAAAGGATTCATGCATAAAAACATTTATAGCAGCTCTTCTTATATTAACAAAAATCTTGAAACTAAGAGACTCCTGTTGGGAAATAGATAAACAAATAATCGTAAAGGAATTGAATAGGATATTATTGAACCATAAGAAATAACAAAATGGAAAGCTTTGGAGAAAACTGGGAAGTCATCTATGAATTCATGCAAAGTGAAATGAGCAGAACCAGGAGAAAAATATGTAATGATAACAGCATCCTTAACAAAAGGTTTTAGAACTCTGAGCAATGCAATGACCAATCAGGATTCCAGCACTCTGATGATGAAGCCTATTTCCTACCTCTTGACAATGAAGTGATGATCTCAAGATACAGAATGAGACATCCATTTTTGGACACTGCCAATGTGGGGATTTGCTTTGCTTGACTATGAATATTTGTTTCAAGGTTTTAGGGTTTTCATTTTATTTTTGTTCATTTAGGTGAGGGGGGAATGGGAAGAAAATTAAATGCTTGTTAATTGAAAACAATTAAAAAGAGAGAAACTGAGTTTTGGAGAAGAAAAAAAGGTATTTCTGTCTATTTCTCCTAGTTCTTCCTTACATATAGAGTTCAAAAGAGAGCTTAGAACTAAATGTATATATCTGAGAATCATCTGCTTAGAGGTGATAACTGAGCCAGGACAGGGCATAAGATATCAAACACACACACACACACACACACACACACACACACACACACACACACACACACACACACACACGAGGACTTAGAGAGAGAGCCTTAGGAGTATCTAGAATACTTATGTTGTCTTTCATATATCAGCCCTTCCTTCAGATATTTGAAGCTAGCTCTCATGCTCCCCACCCATCCTCATCTTGAGTCAAGTCTCCTGACAAAATGTCCCTTCTTTCCTTCAGTTGATCTTCATATGTCATAACTTGGAGTCCCCTCGATGACCTTGTCCCTCCCATACCCCCAGCAGTTTATCAGTATCCTTTCTAAAATGGGACACAGAATTGGACACAATTCTCCAGATGGGATTTGAACAGAGCCAAGGACAGACTATGGCTCCTCATGTCTATGAGTGAATCTGACCCTGCAGGAAATGCCCAAGCTATGCAGCTTGAGTCCACAAATGTGGTCCATCCCCAAGTCTTAATAGTACTGTGCTCCTCCTCCTGGGAGGTTTGCCATCCTGGCTCTTGGTCCAGTTGGAGCCTGGCTCCCTCTGCTGACAACCAGCAAGGCCTCCCTGCCTGCTGAGGGTTTACTGGACTGTAAAATCTTTATCATGCAGCAAGAGAGAGACTTTCCCACTCAGCTAGTTCTATTCTAATGCTAATGCTCAAAGGACCAGGAGTATTTTCATGAAACATTTGGGTAAAAAAAAAAGGCAAAAGTAAATATATTTGCATACAATACATACTGAGGACAGGGATTTCTTTCAGAAGGATATAAGGAGTCTCCAAACTGGACCAGATCCATGCTCCTGTCAGACTACAGATTTGTTTCTAACTGGGGTCCCCAAAAGTTGCCCTCCCCCATGCCAGCTTTCAAGGAGTGGTATATGGCTTCTCCATGAGCCATTGTTGGCTCTTTCATTTATGAATACATCCAAACTCCTTTCAAATTCATTCATGCTTTGGGCAAGAGCCAGCCCTCAGGGCAAGAGCATCAGATCTGAAGTCAGGAAGCCTGAGTTCTAATATCAACTCTGCCACTAATATACTGGGTGGTCTTGACTGAGGCACATCTCTAGGCCACTGTTTCCCCACCTGCACAAGGAGATTGTACTACAAGCTCTTGAAGGCCTTTCCACCTCGAAGAGAGTAGCCTGTGTGCTGAAAAAAGATGCAAGGCCTCCAATCAGAGAGATCTGGAGTTGAATTTTTCCTCTAATACTCAGTTTTATGATCCCGGGCAAGTCCTTACTAAGCCTCAATAATATCACCTTCAGGGCAAAAAGGAAAGAATCAGATGTTAAAATGTATATGAAGTGCTGTATAAATGAGCTATTCCTCTAAGACTGTATTTCTATCTACTGAGTTCTATGAGTTTATTACCCACTAGACTGCTTTTAATTTACTCTAAATTTATTTAATTCCTCTTGCAAAGGATCTTCTCTGCCTTCTTCCTCAGAGTAGATAAGTAGCTGGGGATGCCAAGGAAAGTAAACTCACCCCTGGGTTTGAATCTGAAGAGGGAATGGCTAATGGATTGGACAATTGAAAGGCACTTGAAGATTTATCCCTACAAATTGACCCCTCTCTCTCCAGGGGTTTGTCATTCATGATAAGTAAGGAGCCCAACCAATATAAAAATTCTTATTGACGAACACAGCTTTTAGTCAATTACATGTCATTATAAATTTATTACTATATTAACTATTAATATAAATTAATATAGTTTTAAATTTTTTATTTTAAACTTTAAAAATACCACATAATATCAAGTCTTTCTATAAATAGAGTAGAACATGAAAAGAATTGTAGAGATCACTATGGTTCTCTATTATGTATAAAGTTTTCTTCTTTAAATTATGTAATAAATTCAACCTGTCCTTTCAAAGCTATCATCCTTCTCTGCACTTCTCTGTCCTTTCTTCTCTTCTCTTCTCACCTGAAAATAAGAATAATTTGAAAGGTAAGGCAAGAAAGACCTTAAAACACTAGTAGAACTGTGTTGTTTGTTTGTTTGTTTTTTAATTTTAAAAAGCACTTCAATAAAAGTCCAATTAGCCATCTGCTGTCTCCAAATACTCATAGGACCATAGCAGCCAACTGTGCTGTGCGTCAACACAGTTGACAACTCCTGTTTTTAGGCTATCAGGTCTGACCCAAGGCTAAAAAGCGATATGAAAACAGAGAGATATTTTGTTCAATTATCTAGATGATTATCAAGAGTCAGGTGTTGGGCAACACACTGACAAGAAATTTGAATTTGTGACTGCACTGCCTCCCTACAGTTTTCATCCATAGAAGAAAAAGTGGAAGATTCAGAATCAGAGAGCCTGAGTTCAAATTCTGACTCTACCATTTGTCAGCTGTATGAGCATGAACAAAGTCATGCCTCCTCTTTGAGCCTAATTTGCCTCATCTCCAAAATGGGATTGACTACCGGTAAGGAAAATGAGTCAGGAAGAAGTTAATCAACTTGCCCAAGGTTACAAAGTATGTGAAAGAGATAGGACTTGAATCCAGGGCTTCCTAACTCCAAGGGTAGCTCTCTATGCACTACACCACATTGTCTCTTATGTACATGTGAGCCATGATGAATAGGGTTTTCAAGAGATCCCTGGGTCGGAGGACATCCTTACAAAGCTATATAATCTTCCCTTGATGCTGCCCTTTGAGGGTTCCCTTGCCAGGGATCAAAAATGAAGGTCCTAGAGTTGATGCTTCTCCTAAAAATGGGAAGGCAAAAAGATGCAAAAGAGGGGGCAGCTGGGTGGTTCAGCGGATTGAGAGCCAGGCCTAGAGATGGGAGGTCTGAGTTTCAAATCTGGCCTCAGACACTTCCCAGCTGTGTGACCCTGGTCAAGTCACTTAACTGCTATTGCCTAGCCCTTACCGCTCTTCTGCCTTGGAGCCAATACACAGTATTGACTCCAAGATGGAAGGTAAGGGTTTAAAAATAAAAATAAAAATAAAGATAATAAGAAAAAAGAAGCAAAGTATAAAAAGGACGGGCCAAAGACTTGAAGTCGAACCCGATCTCGTGGTTCCTTAGGAACAGCTCAGGAGCCCAGCCCCTCTATGCCCCCAGCAACCCCTAGCTCTCCCAGCAACCCAGGTCGTTGCCCTCATTAGCAGCCTTTAACAGCCTAACACTTTCTTACAGTTTGACATTTGAAATCCAGCCTCGGTGCCAAGTTCAAATCAGCGCTCTGGGCTGTTTGTGCCACCGCAGATAATTAAACTGAAATTAAAAAGTCATTGGAGCTCCCGCATCCAGCTGGATCCATCTCATATCGGGGTGGGCTGCGTGGGGGAAGTATGAGGAGGGAGGGAGAGGAAGGAAGGCAAGAAGCTTATGGACCAGGGGGCTGGAAACTGCCCTCTACACTCGGCCAGCCAGACTCCCAGTGACCACAGCGCAGGGATATCACAGGCAAGAACCAGCCAGAACTTTTTTGAGGTTGTTCAGGTACTTGGCAGCGGACACGGGAATTTAGGGGAGTGAACAGGGAGTGAGGGCCAGGAGAGGACCATCACTTTCAAGGCATGGGCCCTTAGTTTCTATATCACCTCACTTTAAACCCTGGGACTTAACCTGGGCTCCATGAACTGTTTCTACTTTGAGAACTGCCTTTAAGTAACAGGAAAGGAAGGGAGGGCATAAGCATTTATATAGAACCTATGATGAGCCTGTGCCTGGCATCGTGTGAGGCACTATACAAATCTTGTCTCCTTTGATCTTGCAAGGGAGGTGCTGGTATTGTACCATTTTACAGTTGAGGAAAATGAAGCTAACAGGATTAAGTGACTTTCCTAGGGTCACACAGCTAGTAAGCTTCACAGGTTGGATTTAATAATAATAACAATAACAACAGTAATAGCCATATTATTGTTATAAATAGCTAGCAAATATAAGTGCCAGGAATTGTACTGAACCCTTTACAAATAGGATTTCATGCCATCCTTAAAACAATTAAATAAAGACAGGAGGTTAAGAAAGCAAGATAAGAAGCTTTAGAATCATCCAAGACTCCTCAGTCTCCCTGCTACCTCCCCTGACCCATACATTTTTTTTAAATTTAAATTTATTTATTTGTTTGTTACATTAAAGTACTCAGGTAACCCCCTTCCCCCCCCTACCCCATCAGAGAAGGCATAATCTGACCAAAAAATATATGTATATATAAAACAACATCTTGCTTATTTCTATTTATCAGTTCTTTCTCTGGAGATGGACATATGTAAGTCATTCTTCAAAAAATATTTCTGTTGGACATAATGTTCTCTTGGTTCTACTTGTTTCACTCTCCATAATTACATGTTGGTCTTTCCATTTTTTAAAATGAATCTGCTCGTTGTTCTTACCTAGCACATCTTCAGATGCCAAGATTTGCCCATTCTCTCTCCACCACCTAGCTTCCATCTGTCCCTTTTCTCTCCTCAGAGAGCCTATAATTCAGGGTCTCATCATTTCTCTCCTAGATTATTGCAATAGCCTCTTAATTATTCTGCTGCTTCTGGTCTCTCTCCCGTCCAGTCCATTTTCTAGCTGACAAATTAATATCACTAACACACAGGTCTGACCGTGTGTCTCTTCTGCTCAAGAAGTTCCAGCAATTTCCCCCTTGCCTCTTAGACAAAATGCAAACTCCTCTTTGGGGCACTTAATGCTCTCTACAATAGCCTATTATTATATATAATTATTATATATAATATATTATTATATATTATTATAAATAATAGACTTATTATTTATTACTTTCCTTTATACCCTCCATATACTGCAGACAAACTTGCAGTCCTCCTTTCTGTTCAACATCATCAAACATTCCATCTCCTGACTCAATGCTTTTGTCCAAGCTGTCCTCTCTGCCTAAAATGCAGTCTCTCTTTACTTCTACCTTGCAGAACTCTTTGCTTACTTTAGAGCTTAACTCAAGTGCTACTCCACACATATATGTGTGTATGTTTATTTATATTTTTATATGTATATAGTTATAAATCTTTACCTTCTGTCTTAGAATCTATATCAATTCTAAGGCAGAAGAGTGACAAGGGCTAGACAATCAGGGTTAAGTGACTTGCCCAGGGTCACACAGTTAAGGCAATGTATAAGGCTAGATATGAACTGAGGTCTTCGCAATTCTAGACCTGGCCTTCTATCCACTTTGATACCTAGAAGCCTCTGGCATGGTTTATATTTTATCTTTACTTAACTGTACACATGTAAACTCTTAGACCTTAGCTTGGACGCTTAACTTTCATTTCTGGTTTTGTATCATTAGTGTCTATCACAGAGCAAGCCTGGCACAAAAGCAGGTGCTTAATATGTGCTCACTGGAATAACAAATGAACGTATGAATGAATGATGTTATACTGAAAGGCTAGACTAGAGATGGGGAAATAAGCAAAGAGGAAGTTTAGGGGACCATTATGTATTATGATCTTCATCTTTTCTTCCGTCTTTGCAAAGGCCAAGAAAACTGGGATTAAAACCTTTGTCTCTTGATTTGGAATCCAGGACTTTTCCCACTGCTCCCTGCTCTAATTTATATGTTTTTCAGGAGCATACCTGTTGTGTGCATCTGCAACCACACCTGCTTCATTCCTGCTGTTGTGAATGAGGTCATGACTAAATGCACTGTGAGCTCCCAAGTGACAGATTTCACACACACACACACACACACACACACACACACACACACACACCTTCTTCTCTATGAGATAAAATACAAACTCCTTAGCCAAGAATTGAAAGTCATCCACAGTTTCCTGCAGACAGGTGCACAGATAGCATCATGTGTAATGGAAAGACAGCTGAATCTGTGCTTAAAGAACCCAAGTTCAAATCCTTTCTCTTTTCCTCACTAGCTAAAGGCAGTCACTGAATCTCCCTGGGCCTCAGTCTCCTCATCTGTAAAATGAGAGGATTGGACTAAATGATTTCAAGATCCCATACAATTCCAAATCCCAAGGCTTCCCCCCTCCCTTTGCTAGTCTTACTTCTTTCTACATTCCAACGTAGTCAAAATGACCAAAGGTATGAGTTAAACAAATAGCTAGGTCCTGAGTAGTGGGAGTAATGAATCTCCTCAAGTGGTCACATTATTTGAATTCTCATGGCATATTTCTACTCACCTAGAACAGAAGAAGAAAGAGGAGGAGGGGAAAAAGAAAGAAAGAAAGAAAGAAAGAAAGAAAGAAAGAAAGAAAGAAAGAAAGAAAGAAAGAAAGAAAGAAAGAAAGAAAGAAAGAAAGAAAGAAAGAAAGAAAGAAAGAAAGAAAGAAAGAAAGAAAGAAAGAAAAGAAAGAAAGAAAGAAAGAAAGAAAGAAAGAAGGAAGGAAGGAAGGAAGGAAGGAAGGAAGGAAGGAAGGAAGGAAGGAAGAGAAAAAAGGAAGGAAGGAAGAGAAAAAAGGAAGAAAAAGAAAGACAAACAAAGAAGATTATGCTAAGTAATTGCTTTTAAATTGTCTTATTTGACCCTTACAACAACTCTGGGTGGTAGGACTATTATAATCCCTATTTTATCATACTTTATATAATTATAACTTCAAATCATATGAATTTGAATACATGTGATCACTCCAGGGAATTCAGTATTCACATAGGAACTGGCCATTCTCTGCCTGAAACACTCCCTCCTTGATTCCACTTTTTGAAATACCTCTTTTCTTTCAAGGGTCAGTTTAGATACCACCTCCTCCAGGGAGCATTTTGAGAGACAATATAGTATAGTGGATACAGCACTTGATTTGGAGTTGATTGAAACCCTCCCCCCCCCAAATACTAACAAACTAAGTGATCCTGAGCAAGTCACCAAATATCTCTGAACCTCAGTTTCCTCATCTGTACAATGGAGAGGATATAAATAGCACCTATTCCACATCGTTTTGTGAGGATCTGATGTATATGAAATGTTTGGAAAACTTTAATATGTTATATAAATGTCAGCTATTATTATTAATTATTATTTGCTGATTTCTCCCCCACCTCAGCCGAAAGTGTCCTCTCTCTCTCCTCAAACTGTGCTAGAGTACTTTGTTTCAATCTGTCCTTTGCTCCAGTCTCCTCTGAAACATAATTATGGTGGGTAGCCATGTATCTTCTTTTAAACTGAACTGCTCCCTGAGAGCTAAAAACTATGGATTTTTTTTCCTAGCTTTATAGCCCCAGCACCTAACATCATGTCTTCTACATAGGAAATGCTCAATAAATATTTGTTGAATTAACTGAATTGGGTTGAATTGAATTGAATTAATCCTTCAGTTTCACTCTCAGGGCCCTAGTTCACTCACCTGCTTGTACTACAGACTGCCCAGAATCACAACTGGGTTTGTCAATATTACTTAATCAACCACCAAAAAAGATTTCTGCAATCCCTCTGGCTTACCAAGAGCTCACCTGAAAGAAGCAACAAATCTGCTTTCCATCTCCAGTGAGAAAAGATAAAAGGAATGAAACAGGTTCAAAGGACAATGATAAAGACTTGGATTAGAAACAGTAAAGAACTTGACAACAGGATGGTCAGTCAGACAGTTAATGAGACAACAAGATCACAGGATCACCAGGTCATTGATTTAAAGCTAGAAGGAATAAGAAAGATCATCTAGTTCAATTCTCCTATTTCATAGATGAGGAGAATGAGGCCTAAAGAAGAAAAGGATCCAAAGTCAGAATTCAAACCCAGGTCCTTTGACTCCAAATCCAGATAGAATCTTTGTCCCCAGAGATATTCCAGAATGAGACAAACATTCATCACTTTTGAATGGTTTAAAGGAATGGTCTTGGTTAGAGACTGGGTCTGTAGAACCTGGTAGCTTTTTTTTTTTGTAAAGAAAGATAATTACTGTAAAGGTGAGATGTTTCCAAGTATTTCATTTCTTTTGTCCCAGAAGCAAGAAACAGCATAAAGAAAAATGAGCTTGAAATCAGGAAACCTAAGTCTGAAGTCAGGCACTAAACAGCATGACCTTGGACAACTCATCAGTAAAATGTGAATGATACTTATATTATCTACCTTGGGATTTTTTTGGGGGGGGGGGGGGAGAATGCTCTGTAACCTTTTAAGCACTATAAACATATAAATTATCATTATACAAATTACAAAAATCTGGGAGGACTGAGGCGGCTCAGTGGATAGAGAGCCAAGCCTGGAGAAGTGAGATTCTGGGTTCAAATTTGACCTCAGATACTTCCTAGTTGTGTGATCTCGGGCAAGTCACTTAATCCTCTTTGCCTAGCCATTACCTCTCTTATGCCTTAGAACCAATATATAGTATTGACTCTAAGATGGAAAGTAAGAGTTTTTTTTTTAAATTGCAAAATCTATCACTGAGTAGGAAATTCAAGGTCGTTTGTCTAAAATTCAAATTCTATATAGTTAGTAACCACACTACTTTCTACCTATTTTTTACTTCTACCCTCTACACACCCTTCATGCCAGTCTAAGTAATATACTCTACATACCTCAAGTGTATCATGTGCTCTCCCCTTTCCCTACCTTTGCTCACGACATTCCTTAAACACATAATGTCCTCTCTCTCATCTTGGCATTTTGAATTCCTCAGCAATCATTTGTAGACCAGCTTCAAAGTCACCGCTAGGGAGCCTTCTCTAATCCCTGTTGTTGTTTGTCTTTCCTTTTGAAAAGGATTGGTGACAACATGGAGTAATGTCTTGATGTGAACGTGAATTGGATTTAAGTGAGGCAGAGAAGCACAAAGTCATCAGCCTCACTCTTTCTTACAGAGTCATCAACGTCTGGTGGCAAGACAAAAATCAGGATGAGAGGCAATAGCCTTGGATGTAATGGATGACCTTGGCATTTTTCATGTCTGTCCAAGCTCTAGGCATCCCACAGCACCTGCTTCAGGCACCTTCTTGGCCATCAGTACAAATTGTTCTCATTTGTCCATTCCAACAGAGGAAGTCTTCCCATGCTTTGGGTAGACATCTCTCTAACTTACTAATGGGCATGAAACCTGCCAGTTACCCTCAACCTGGTTTAACCCATCTGCCCAGGCAGTTTTGCCAGAATGTACTTGCTATGTATGGCACATCTTCTTGGAGCCACAGGTGAGAATTGTGTGATAGGTCATCCCCAAAGCTGGATAAACAGTCCTGGAAATGGCCCAGCAAGCACTCAAAGGAGAGGTGCGAGTCCTCCTCACATACCCTATGCACCCCTTTAATCTCCGTAAGTATTGAATGATTCCCTCTCAGATCTCAAGTAGTATTTTGGTTATGCTTCCTTATATATTGACCATATATGACTATATATTGTAGTTATATGTGCTTGGATTTTGTCTTCTTCCTATGTTATAAGCTCCACAAAGTCAGGAGTCTTGTCTTATCTAAACTCCATATCATTCCAGTAACCAACAAAGCACTCTATACCCTTAAAAAAAGATTTGTTTACCAAAAAGTTACTCGAAATAATCAACAACTTTAGCAAAATTGCAGGATACAAAATAAACCCTCATAAGTCATCAGCATTCCTATATATTTCCAACACAGCTCAGCAGCAAGAAATAGAGAGAGAAATTCCATTTAAAATCATCCTAGACAATATAAAATACATAGGAATCTATCTGCCGAGACAAACACAGGAACTATATGAACACAACTATGAAACACTTTCCACACAGCTAAAACTAGATCTAAACAATTGGAAAAACATTGATTGCTCATGGGTAGGACGAGCTAACATAATAAAAATGACAATCCTACCCAAATTAATTTACTTATTTAGTGCCATACCCATTGAACTACCAAAAAACTTCTTTACTGAATTAGAAAAAACCATAACTAAGTTCATTTGGAAGAACAAAGGATCAAGGATATCCAGGGAAATCATGAAAAAAATGCAAAGGAAGGAGGACTTGCAGTCCCAGATCTCAAACTATACTATAAAGCGGTGGTTATCAAAACAATTTGGTACTGGCTAAGAGACAGAAAGGAGGATCAGTGGAATAGACTTGGCGTAAATGATCTCAGCAAGACAGTTTATGACAAACCCAAAGACCCCAGTTTTGGGGACAAAAATCCATTATTTGATAAAAACTGCTGGGAAATTGGAAGACAGTGTGGGAGAGATTAGGTTTGGATCAACACCTCACACCCTACACCAAGATAAATTCAGAATGGGTGAATGACTTGAACATAAAGAAGGAAACTATAAGTAAATTAGATGAGCACAGAATAGTATACATGTCAGACCTTTGGGAAGGGAAAGATTTTAAAACCAAGCAAAACTTAGAAAGAGTCACAAAATGTAAAATAAATAATTTTGACTACATCAAATTAAAAAGTTTTTGTACAAACAAAACCAATGTAACTAAAATCAGAAGGGTAGCAACAAATTGGGAAATAATCTTCATAAAAACCTCTGACAAAGGTTTAATTACTCAAATTTACAAAGAGCTAAATCAATTGTACAAAAAATCAAGCCATTCTCCAATTGATAAATGGGCAAGGGACATGAACAGGCAGTTCTCAACCAAAGAAATCAAAACTATTAATAAGCACATGAAAAAGTGTTCTACATCTCTTATAATCAGAGAGATGCAAATAAAAACAACTCTGAAGTATCACCTCACACTTAGCAGATTGGCTAACATGACAGCTATGGAAAGTAATGAATGCTGGAGGGGATGTGGCAAAGTGGGGACACTAATTCATTGCTGGTGGAGTTGTGAATTGATCCAACTATTCTGGAGGGCAATTTGGAACTATGCCCAAAGGATGATAAAAGAGTGTCTGCCCTTTGATCCAGCCATAGCACTGCTGGGTTTGTACCCCAAAGAGATAATAAGGAAAAAGACTTGTACAAGAATATTCATAGCTGCACTCTTTGTGGTGGCCAAAAATTGGAAAATGAGGGGATGCCCTTCAATTGGGTAATGGCTGAACAAATTGTGGTATCTGATGGTGATGGAATACTATTATGCTAAAAGGAATAATAAAGTGGAGGAATTCCATGGAGACTGGAACAACCTCCAGGAAGTGATGCAGAGTGAGAGGAGCAGAACCAGGAGAACATTGTACCCAGAGACTGATACATTGTGGTACAATCGAAGGTAATGGACTTCTCCATTAGTGGCGATGCAATGTCCCTGAACAATCTGCAGGGATCTAAAAAACACTATCCACAAGCAGAGGATAAACTGTGGGAGTAAAAACACCGATGAAAAGCAACTGCTTGAATACAGGGGTGGAGGGGATGTGACTGAGGAGAGACTCTAAATGAACACTCTAATGCAAATACCAACAACATGGAAATGGATTTGAATCAAGAACACATGTGATACCCAATGGAATCACGCATGGGCTATGGGAGAGGTGGTGGGAAGGGGGAGGGAAGAAAAGAAAATGATCTTTGTTTCCAATGAATAGTGTTTGGAAATGACCAAATAAAAATTTTAAAAAAAGATTTGTTTAATGGGTAAATGAATGAATACCTGAATGAAGCTATCTATTACATTGAAAAGAGTAGGGATTTGGAATTGATTGGTTACTTACAACCTGTGTAACCTCCAACAAGACTTTTAATCTTTCCCTTGTTAGATGTTAAACTCCCTGAGGGCAGGAAAAGTCTTTTGTCTAGTGTCTGCCATAAAGTAGGTGTTTAATAAATATTTATTAAATTGAATCAAATTGATCTCTACAGGCTCCATTGTTCCTGCCTGTACAATAAAGTTTTTCATAAGATGATCTCTGGGTTTCCTTCTAGCTCTAATTCAATAATCCTGTGAAATTTAGTGATTCCTCCTAGATACTAAGCATTCAGCAGTAGAGGTGGAGAGAATGGGAGCAACTATCTCAAGACCTCCTAGTAATTCATGAATTCAGCAAGTGAGAGAGGAAAAGGTGATTCTTTGGCTGGTACAAATAATTGAAAATGCAGTCTGATTTGTAAGTGCCCTCACTTCCTGACTAAGGTGAAGCAGGGGTCCTCCCTACCTTATGTGCATTCTTCAGGTCACATCCCCCCTTTCTTGTCTATGATGTATATGTAAATTAATTATTACCTACAGAAAAGGGTTAGAGAGGAATCCCATACAATTCAGACCCCCAAACACCCCTAGGAATAATTCTGCTATTCACCTTTAAGGAGTAGAGGTATACCTGTCAAATCTATCCCTTCCTCTTCTAACCTCTTTCAGAATCTATTACCCTGTCCAAACAAATCTTCCCTCTTATGGACATAACCCCTATTTTTAGCCAGGCAATCCAACTCAGACAGATTAGAAGTGGCATCTCCATGTAATTATAGGTGTGTCAACTTTGGGAAGGCAGCTGCTTGGACAGCCTTGGCTGTGAAATATGCCCTGGGTAGTCAACACCCCAAACTGTCACAGCTTGAGCCTTGTTGCCTGGCAGCCCAGACTTATGCCCATCTGCTAGGATGGCATCATGCCTGCCCACCAGTGACTGGAGCCTCTGCCCTCAACCCCATAGCACAGCTGCGTTTGCTCAATCCTGGAATGCCCTTCCCCAAATTAGGCACCCCACTCCACCCCTATTCCTTTGATCCACCTGTCAACCTCTTACCATTCCTTCAAGGCAAGATTAAATGTTATCAACATGAAGTATCCTCTGATTTCCCCATCTGTGAGTCATCTTTCCCAAGTCACAGAACCTCAGAGCTGGAGGGGACACTGGAGGTCATCTAGTCTGTTTCCTATGTCACAAACCAACTCCTGCATATTCACAGATAGTGCTGTTGTTGTGACCCATATTAAAACTGAAGCTTTGGACTACTCGCACATGCTAGGCACTGCCTTTTTCCATGCAGGGGCTAGAGGGGGCTCAGAAATTCAACTATGTGGAAAATTTTAAGGGCATACTCATCATTGCTTCTCAATACTGCTATTACTACATGAGGAAGGAACTAGATTGCCAAATATAGCCTTGTTTTCTTCCTCTATAGAGCCAAGGTGAGCCAGCTTCTATTCTTGCTTTAGCAATTCAATTCAACAAACATTTTTCATCACCAGTAATAGTCAAAGCCCTATCCTGAGAGCACAGAGGCAAACTACAGAGAACCTTTGCCCCCACATCCCCACTTCCCCCCTAAAAAATTTACTTTTGCTGGAAAGATGCAACACATACACAGAAAGTAAATCCCAGGTAGTTCAAAGAAGGAGAAGAGAGTATTAACAACTGGGGAGATCAGGGAAGACTTCACAGAGGAGGCAGCCTCTGAGTTGAACTGTGAAAGAAAATGCAATTCAAAGAGCAGGGCAGCTAAGAAGGAGTGCACTTCAGGCATGAGAGACAGCTCACGTAAATACATCAAGACACACAACATGCTGAATTTGGAAGATGATTACTAATCCAGTTTGACTAGAAGGTAGATAGAGTATGTGAAGGGAGAATAAAGTGAAATTAGACTAGAAAACCAAATATTTCCATTATGCTAAGGACTGATAAGAAATTAGATTATAATTCCTTGGGTGCCAAAGGAGACTTACCCCTGTTAAGTAGAGACACAAAAAATGTTGTATCCCTTGATTCATTTCTTTGTCTTACGTTCTCAACAGAGAATAGTGTCATTAAAGGCCAGAGAGAGGAGAGGTAGTCAGTGGTCAGATTCTGCAGAGAAGTCAAGAAGGGCAAAGATCAAGAAAAGGACATTAGATTTGGTTATTAGGATATCATTGATAACTTCGACTAGAACCATTTCAATCGAATGATAGAATTGGAAGTCAAAATATAAAGGATCTCAAACAAAATTAGAGAAGTGGAAGCCCTGAGCGTTGATGGTTTTCATAAGGACTTTAGCTAGGAGATATGTAGGTTAATAGTAAATTTTTCTAGGAGTTTAGTAATGAAGAAATATAGGATCTTAACCTCAGGGTATAGCAGGATGAGGCAAAGTTTCTTAAGATTGCCTGAGACCTGACCACGTTTATAGACATCAGAAGGAAATGAACCACTAGATATGAAGAGATGGACTTGAGAGGAGAACGAGGGAGTGATCAATGGGGCAAACTTCTGGAGGAAGTAGAAAGGGACAGGATCTAAAATACTGGGCCAAGGCCTTAGGAAGAAGAGGGATCCACTCTTCCTCAGAGACTAGAAGAAAGAAGGAAAGAGTGAGCGAAGATGATAGAAGGGCTTGGGAGTCCTGAGTAGGGCAAAGGAGGGAGTTCACAGGAATAATCTCAATTTTCTTAAGAGTGGGAAGAGGAACATTTACTGATGGACAGAGACGAGGGTAGAACCTTGGAGACATCACCAGGGCTCCAACCTCCCCAATAGCCAATAGTTCTCTCTCTCTCCCTAACAGACTTTCTGAATGTTTCTTCAGTTGAACATAGAAGGGATGTTGTTATCAAATTTGTCTTCATTGCTTCCTACAGGTGGATTCTCAACTGTCATTCTTACTACTTACTATACTCTCTGTGTGTAATCTTCACAATACTCTTTATGTCAATTGAATCCTCTGGACTTCCTTTTTCTTTTCCTGAATAAACTCACCAACTCCCACACTAGGGGGCTCATAACTATTTCAGTGTCATCTCTAAGGCCAGCAAAAGAATAGAGTTTGAGGGACAGCAGTGGGTAGAATGCTAGGCCTGAAGACAGGAAGACTCATCTTCCTAAATTCAAATCTGGTCTCAGACACTTAGCAGCTATGTGATCTTGGACAAGTCTTTTAACCCTACTTGCCTTTAAAAAGAAATATGTTTACATATATACACATTCATATATATGTATATATAATCCACATATATGCATACACAAAACACACATATATGAATACATATATTATAGATACATACATCTCCATAAAAATATAAATACATTTCCAAACATCTATACAGATAGAGAGAGAGAGAAAGTGAGAGAAAGAGAAAAGGTGAGAGAGAGAGATAGGTAGATAGGTAGACAGACAGACAGACAGACAGACAGACAGACAGACAGACAGATAGATAGATAGATAGATAGACAGAAAGACAGGTAGATAGATAGATGGATAGATAGATAGACAGAAAGACAGATAGGTAGATAGATGGATAGATAGATAGATAGATAGATAGATAGATAGATAGATAGATAGATAGATAGATAGACAGAAAGACAGATAGGTAGATGGATGGATAGATAGATAGATAGATAGATAGATAGATAGATAGATAGATAGATAGATAGATAGATGGATAGATAGATAGACAGAAAGACAGATAGGTAGATAGATGGATAGATAGATAGATAGATAGATAGATAGATAGATAGATAGATAGATAGATAGATAGACAGAAAGACAGATAGGTAGATGGATGGATAGATAGATAGATAGATAGATAGATAGATAGATAGATAGATAGATAGATAGATAGATAGATAGATAGATTTAGAGCTGAAAGGGACCCTACAAGTCATTTAGCCCAGGATTCTCAGTTTATAAATGAGAAATATAATAGGTAGAAAGACCAAGAAACTTAGCTGAGGTCACATAACTAGCAAGTGGCAGAGTCAGGATCCAAACCCAGGTCTGATCCCAAATTTAGTGTGTATCACAATGAGTCATGTTCCATTTGCCCATTTCCTTCGTACTTTCTCAGGTAGCTAAAGGAGAAATAACTCTACAGTATCTCCAGAAACAGGCTATCTGACCTCTCTTTGAAGACCCCAAGGCATCCTATGAGCTTTCCCTCCTCTGAGCATCCACAGTATCCTGATCTGTACTCAGACCAATAAATCAAGCATTATTTATGCCATATCTTAAGCATTGTGAGGAAAGGGAATTGTGATTATACTTTACTTTTGTAAAGAGTTTTACAGTTTATTAAGTATTTTCATGTTCTTTAACTCATGTGAACCTCAGCTCCTCCACGCCAAGAGGTAGGGAGGGCAGGAATTACTATCCCCTTTTTATACATGAGGAAATTCAGAAAGTTCAAGTGATGTTTTCAAGATCAAACAATGAATAAGGGTTTTCTGACTCAATACAGGAAATCTAACTCTGAAATTATATTCTCTTTATATATCAACAGAGAGTTATTGTGGAGCAATTGGAAAAAAAGTGGGTTTGAGTTCATTCACCCAGGTTCAAATCTCTCCTCTCCTGTTTACTACTTATGTGCCCTCAGACCATCAACTTTATTTTTCTGAGCCTCATCTGTAAAAGGAGAAGCTTGCACTGATTTCTAAGGTCCCTTCAACTCAAAATCTATGATCCTAGGAACCACAGTGCCTCACACAGAAAGCATTTAATATTTCGTTTCATTAAATGAATAAGGTAAGGAATGAACTGACAGGAGTCAGGAACGCTGCACTTTTCTCCTACCTTGGAAAAGAAATGTGTTACTGTTTCGAGTATTGTGGATCATATAGACATTGACTCTAGGTCCTTAGTAATTTCTGTCTTTCCAGAGTGAAGAGTCTGTCCTTACATGGTCTCCTCAGCTCCTGGAACATGCTAGCTATTCTCTGGATTTTCTCCAGCCCTGCTCTTATTGTAACAATCACCAGATCACATGGTATTTCAGGCATATCAAGTGAGACAAATCACAGACTCCTCTAATTCCAGACTTGAAGGCATCAGAGAGGGCAATCAAATATCTTTTAAGCATCAATATATTTATGCCACACACTGTGCTGGGTCTTGGGGATGAAAAAAACCCAACAGTTTCTTCCTCAAGAAACTTACATTCTATTTGAGGAAACAATATGCACATGTGCAATTATATATAAACTATATATTTTTAAATACAAGGTAATTTTAGGGGGAAGGAATAGTTTGGGGGGGGCAGGAGAATTAGGAAAGACCCCCTTTAGAAGCTGTTCATCTAATCCAGCCTCCAGATTTACAGATAAAGAAAATGAGTACCACAGAGGGGAAATCAGAGTGCTAGAGGTCATGTTTTCTCATTAAAATGTAATCTATTTGAGGGAGATAAGGTTTTATTTTTGTCTTGGTATCTTTGGCACTTAGCACAGACATCAGCAAGTAATGAGTGCTTAATGAATGCTTATGGATAAATTGATCTTGTCCAAACTTCTTCATTTTAGTGAAAAAGACACTGAAGTCCAAAGAAGTCTTAGAATCTTTGTAGTTAAAAACCATTACAACTCAAAAGAATCTTAGAGATTATCTGGGCCAGATCTTCCAAACCATTTTTTAAAAAAATCTCATGAACTCCTTTAATCATCTGGTAAAGCCTATGAACTCTTCAGAATAATGTTTTTAAATAACTGAAGTAAACATCCAACTAGAGATTAGTGAAAAGAGAGATTTCTTTTTTCCCCTTCCAAATGCACAGACCCCCTGAAATCATTCCATGTGGATCCCAGGCTAAGAATCTCCGTTCTATTCCAGTCCTCGAATGACTTGCCAGATCCTTGAAAGTTAGAGGTAGAGGCAGGATTAGAACCAAAGACTCCCAACTCTAGTCCAGACCTCTTTCCATTTTTTATCAATTTGATTAAATTCCCTATGTATTTGAGAGATGAATACTTTATCATACAAACTTGCTGAAAATTTTTTCCAGTTTTCTGCTTTTTCTTCTAATTTTCACTGTATTAATTTTGTTTTTGCAAAACATTTTAAATTTCATGAATCAAAATTACATATTTTACTTCTCATGATCCTTTCCATCTCTTATTCAGTCAAAAAGTTTTCTCTTATTCATAGACCTCACATGCATATTTTCCATGCTTCACTAATTTACTTATGATATTACCATTTATGTGTAAATCATTTATCAGTTTTAACACTATCTTGGTATATGGTGTGGGATGTTGGTTTTTGCCTAGTTTCTGCCAAACTGCTTTACAGTTTTCTTAGCAGTTTTATGAAATGGTGAGTTCTTACCCCACAACCCTGAATCTTTGGATTTATCAAACACTAGATTACTATGGTCATTTATTACTTTCTTTTGTTTAACTAATCTATTCTCCTGATCCACCACTATGTTTCTTAGCCAGTTATAGATTGTTTTGATGATTACCATTTTGTAATATAGTTTGAAATCTGGTACTGGTAGGTTGCCTTCCTTCACATTTTCTTTTCATTGATTCCCTTGCTACTCTAGCCCTTTTGTTCTTCTGGATTACTTTTGTTATAATTTTTTCTCTAGCTCTATAAAATAATTCTTTGGTGACTTAATTGATATGGCACTGAACAAGTAAATTAATTTAGGCAGAATTGTCATTTTTATTATATTGGCTCAGTCTATCCATGAGCAATTAATACTTCTTCAGTTGTTTAGATCTCTCTGTATTTTGTGAAGCATTTTGTAATGGTATTCAGATGGATTTGTCTTGACTGGTAGACTCTCAAATATTTAATGTTGTCTGCAGTTATCTTAAATGGAATTTCTCTTTCTATATCTTGCTGCTGGGTTTGTTGGTAGTTGCTGCTGGATTTTTTTGATAGAGTGTTTCTTGTAAAGTGTGTTTCTTATAAACATTTTGTTAGATTCTGAGTTCTAATCCATTCTGCTATTTGCTTCTGTTTTATGGATGAATTCATAATATTTACATTTACAATTATGATGACTAACTGTGCATTTCCATTTTATTGTTTATCCTTCTTTGTCTTTTTTTATACCATCACTCCTCATAACTCTGTTTTACTTGTCATCATTGACTCCTTCCACTCTCCCTTTATCTTGTCTTTTTCCCTCCTACTTGTTGGGAAAGATTGATTTCTATACTCATTTGAGTGTAATATGTATTATTCCTTCTTTAAACCAATTAAGATGACAGTGATGTTCAAACATTGCTCACCTACCATTTCCCCTGCATGATAAAAGTTCTTCCTTGTGTGCCCCTTTAATGTAAAAAAATTTTTCCCATTCTTCCTTACCCTTTCACCTCTCAATGCATCTCTCTTTTTTACCTATCCATTGTTTTTAGATCATCTCAACATAATCAACTCACTCCCATGCCCTCTGACTATATAGACTCCTTCTGACTGCCCTAATAATGATAAGTGTCTTGGGAATTATATGTATCATCTTCTAATAAAGGAATATAAACAATTTAACCTCATTGAGTCCTTTATTATTTCTCTTTTATGTTTATCTATTCATGTTTCTCTTCAATCTTGTGTTTGAAAATCAGATTTTTATTTTTCTTCAGTCTTTTAGAAAGGAATTTTTGAAAATCATCTATCCCATTAAATATTCACTTTTCACTCTAAGGAATTATACTGAATTTTGCTCAGAAGATTATTCTTGGTTGTAATCTTAGTTCCTTTACCTTCTAGACTATCATATTCCAAACCTTCTACTTTTTAAACAAAAATCTGCTAAATCTTGTGTGATCCTGACTGTAGCTCCACTGTATTTGAATGGTTTCTTTTTGAATGCTTGCAATCTATTAGCTGGAAGCTCTGGAATTTGACTATAATATTCCGGGATTTTTCATTTTGAGATCTCTTTCAGGAGGCGATTAGTGGTATGTTTCAATTTCTATCTAACCCTCTGTATCTAAGATATTAGGGTAATTTTCGTTTATAATTTCTTGAAACATATCTAGGTTTTTATTCTTTTTCACGGCTTTCAGATAGTCCAGTAATTCTTGTTATCCTTCCTTCATCTATATTCCAGATCAGCTGTTTTTCCAATGAGACATTTCACATTTTCTTCCATTTTCTTTATTCTTTTGTCTTTGTTTTATTGACTTCTTATATCTTGTGGAGTTATTAGCTTCC
This sequence comes from Monodelphis domestica, assembly GCF_027887165.1. NCBI lineage: Eukaryota > Metazoa > Chordata > Mammalia > Didelphimorphia > Didelphidae > Monodelphis > Monodelphis domestica. The sequence continues at coordinate 493,896,524 of NC_077227.1, forward strand.
ATTTGTCTAGTTCTAATTTTTTAAGAAATTATTTTCTTCAGTGATCTTTTGTACCTCTTTTCCTATTTGGCCAATTCTGTTTTTGAAGTGGTTATTTTCATCAGTGAAATTTCATACTTTTTAGTATTTGGCCAATTCTGAATAAGGCATTATTATCTTTTTCACTATTTTTGTGCTTCTTTTACTAAGCTATTAATGGTCTTTCCATAATTTTTCCCCTCACTCTCATTTCTTTTCCCAGTTTTTCCTCTACTACTCTTACTTAATTTTTAAAATATTTATTAAAAGCTATTCCAGTAATTCTGTTGGACTGTGTATAATTCTCTCTTTTTAAAAAGTATTTGGTTGTAAGTATTTTTAAAAATAAAAACCATTACCTTCCATCTTGGAATCAATTGAGGTTCCAAGGCAGAAGAGTGGTAAGGGCTAGGCAATGGGGATTGAGTGACTTGCTAGGGTCACACACAGCTAGGAAGTCTGTGATGCCAGATTTGAACCAGGACCTCTCATCTCTGGGCCTGGCTCAGATTGTATGTATTTGAAATCATTGTCTTCTGAGTTTGTATTTTGATCTTCCCTTTCACTATAGTAAAATTTTATGATGATATTCTTTTGTTGTTATTCTTTGTTCATTTTTCCAACCTATTTTTTTGGTTTTGAACTTTATATGAAAAGTTGGGCTCTATTACTCAGGTAGGAGTGGGAGAACATTGTTTCAGGTTTGGTTTTTTTTCACATTGCTGTTTTCAGAGCTAGTTCTGGGAGTGTTGAAGTTTTATGTGCTTCCAAGGTGATATGATCCCAGGAGAGGTGTGGTCACTGATGGCTCTGTTCCTTACCCATGAAGGACCACTAAATCTTTGTAACTGCAAGTAGAACTACTCCTTCATGTCCTTTATGACTGCTAGCATTCCTTTCCACCCCTGGACCTGTGACCCAGAAGTGGATATAGACAATGGAGATACCAAATAACATACTGTCCTACTCCCAGTGCTAGCATAGAGATCCCTGTAATCTTTCTAGCCAGTTGCCTTTAAAGCCTTTTATTTTAGAATTCCCAAGTTGTTTTTGCTGCTATTATAGATAATGAAGATAACCATAAGGAACTCCTGAATAAAATGCTCTCCATAGCCAAAGAAAGAACTATTGGAATCTGAATATAGATCAAAGAATGCCATCTTCCACTATATATCTTCATGAGATTTCTATTGAATGTGTGATATGTATATTCTATCATGACATGAACAATATAGAAATATTCATTTCATGAAAGTATGAGTATAACCTACATCAAACTATTCATCTCAGGAAGAGGGAAGGAGGGAAGAAGAAAATATGAATTTTAAAATATCAAAAAAATTGCCAAAAACTGTTTCTACATGTAACTAAAAAAAACTAAAATGTTAAAAAAGAAAAGAAATAATTACCCTGGAAAGAGAGGGAGAAAGAGATGAGAGAAAGGATAGCAGAAGAAGAAAAGAGGAAACAAAAAAAAAGACAAACAGAAACAGAAGGAAGAGGAAAAGAGCATTAAGTTGATGGAGGGTCAGGGAGAGATCACTCAGGTAGATTTGTATAGTTTCTAGGACATGGTACTCTTGGTTGGCTTTCTCTATCCGGTCTCTACATTTTTCTGCATTATATGTCTCCCTGGGAGCTTTTGCATGTGGAGTCATGGTGTAAGTCATACAACGTTTTGAGTACATAGACTTTGACCAATGATGACTCTGTTCAGCAGCAGGTGGGTCCATAATAGTACTAATCAAGGTCATTTTTACTCTGTTAGGCATGCCTGTGACATGGAACATTTGTGAGCCCAGAAATTCCCTTCTGGCAGATGAGAATAGCAGTAGCCTAAGCCTAAGAACCTATGGTTTGCGGAGGGGTGGAGGGTGGTAGTTATTCACCTTACCCACAATGTCCTTCCTAGCATCTCCAACATGTACCTCAGAAAAAGAGGTCCAGACAATAACGATGAACTAGCAACTTGCTCCTGCAATATCTTAATTACCCATAATGTTGGCATGCAACAAAATCTACGAGAGCCATTGGCAGTAGCATCCAGATGTGTAAGCCACAAAGTACTACGTGGAACATCCTGGCGCAGCATTAAAAGGGGGCTTTTCTATGGCACAGCTGGTCATCCATAATGCTTTTGTCATTCATCAGCCCACAGCATCTGTGTGGTTGCTGTCAGCCTGGGATTCTCAGACAGCCCTAATCTCATGTATCTTAAGAATAGCACAGGCTTGCCAGACAGAGGAGAGAAAAAGGAAAAAAAAGGGAGAAAGGGAAGAGGAATTTATTTTACCCAAATTAGAACATGGAGATTCCAAATCATGTAATCAGGACAGTCATTGAGGGCATGGGTTATTTTTCCTTTTCTTTGGACTCCACAGTGTTTCCTCATAGTATCTGGTACATAGTAAGTACTTGATTATTTTTGTTCACTGATGGACTGACTGTAGTCAACTCAACCATATCCCTGGGAAAATCATGGCAGGTACAAAGGAAGGTAAAGTGTCATCTTCCCTGAAACCATAGTTCTGTAGAAAGAACCCTAAAGTTAGGAGACTTGGACTTAGTTCCACATCTACCATGATCCCTTTAAATGACACTGGACAAGTCCCTTCATCTCCCAGAGGCCTTGCTTTTCCTCTTGGGAAAATGGAGACAATAATGCCTTCTCTGACAACCTCCTAGACTTATTGTGAGAATCACAAGAGAGTACATGTGAAACAACAATGGAAACTAGTATTTTTATAGCACTTGATAGTTTGCAAAGTACCTTACAAAAATATCTCATTCGATCCTTACAACAACTTAGAAGGCAAGTGCTACTATTATCTCCATTTTACAAATGAGGAAACTAAAGCAGGGGTTAAGTGACTTGTCCAGTTACACAAATATTGGATTTGAACTGAATCCTGGAAATTGGATTTGAACTCAAGTCTTCCTGACCCCAGGCCCAGCTCTCTCCACTGAGCTATCTAGCTGCTTCCAGTGCCTGGCTCATAGTATGTGCTTAATAAATGATCACTAAATTGAAGGATGGTGGATCAGAAGAAGTATAACTGTTGGAGAGCTTGATATTTTTAGGTCCCCTCTTTTCCCTTGATGGATACGGCTATCCCCCTTTTTTCATTGCTTGGGCAATAGGAAGAAGAAAGATGGTTATCTAAACTGTACAGTGGTAGTATTCTATCAGTCTCTAATCCCCTTGACATGCTGATATTTGATGGCTCAGAGTTTCAGGATCACCTGGTTAAAAGGCAAAGGGTAGAGCTGTCCATTTGCTAATGAGAGTGGTCTCATGCATGGTCTATGCTGGCCCAAGAAAGTCAGGGAGAAAGTTTGCCAGTTTTGCACACTCCAATCTCAAGAGGATTTCTGGGAAAGAGAGAGAGAGAGAGAGAGAGAGAGAGAAGAGAGAGAGAGAGAGAGAGAGAGAAGAGAGAGAGAGAGAGAGAGAGAGAGAGAGAGAGAGAGAGAGAGAGAGAGGAGAGAGAGAGAAGAGAGAGAGAGAGAGAGAGAGAGAGAGAGAGAGAGAGAGAGAGAGAGAGAGAGAGAGAGAGAGAGAGAGAGAGAGAGAGAGAGGGACTCTCTCTGCACTTTCTCCAAACCTGGGGAAAATGTTATTCCCAAACATGGCCACAAGGTGGCAAAGTGGGTTTGCCCATGAATGAGTCAGTCTTGGGGTCTGGAGTCTGTCAGATGTTCTGGTTAACTATTAGCAAATCTGAGAGTTGGGCAAGCCCAGAAAGGGGCTTCTAGGAGACAAGGGCTTCTACAAGACAAGATTTCAGGGAATAAAATTATTTTCTTCATTCATTTCAATGTAGTTATCTTATTTTTTGAGGTACTTTAAAAATATTTTATTTTTCCCCCCAATTACATGTAACAACAATTTTCAACGTTTAGAAAATAATTTTGAGTCTCAAATTCTCTCCCTCCCTTGCGCTACCTGGTAAGCAGTCACATATGGATTTTATATCTACAATCATGTAAAACATTTTTCCATATTAATCCTTTTGTGAAAGAAAAACTTGATCCACCCTCTTCCCCCTCAAAAATAAGGGAAAAAAAGTAAAAAAAAATTGCTTTGGTTTTGATTCATATCAATTCCTCCTCTGGAAATAGATGGAATTTTTTTTTTATCCTGAGAACTTTGAGATTGGATTGCTGAAAGTAGCTAAGTCATACTCCATTGTTCACTGTAAAGTTTTCCTTTAACTACGTACAGAATTCTTCTGGTTCTGTTCTTCACTTCACTCTGCTTCAGTTCATGTAAGTCTTTCCAGGTTTTTCTGAGTTCCTCTTGCTCATCATTTCTTACAGGACAACAATATTCCATTAAAGCATATACTCAGCCATTCCCCAGTTGATGGGTATCACCCTCACCTTCTAATTCTTTGCCCCCACAAAGAGAGCTACTTTAAATATTTTTGAACATATAGGTTCTTCCACTTTTTATTTTGTGTCTTTTTGGGATTAATGGTATTGCTGAGTCCAAAGGGTATTTACTGTTTTATAGCTCTGGGCATAGGTCCAAATACACTCCAGATTGTAGAATCAGTTCATAACTCCCCAACATTGTCTCAGTTTCCCTACATTTCTTTTAAGTTTTGTTGTTTTCCTTTTCTGCCACAATAGCCATTCCAATAGGTATGTAATGGGCACCTCAGAGTTGTTTCAATTTACATTTTCCTAATTAATAATGATTTATAGCATTTTTTTGCATGACTATAGAGAACTTTAATTACTTTGTCTGAGAACTGCCTGTTCATATCATTTGACAATCAGTTGAGGAATGACTTACATTCTTATACATTAAATACTTTCTTTATGTATTTTAGAAATGAGGCCTCTCTATTAGAAAGATGTGCAAAAAAAATTTACAACACAGTAATTACTATTACTCTCCATTCTGTTCCACCATTTAGTTTCTGATTATCATATTCCCCAACTTGTCCTCTCTTCTATCAGCTCTTCTCCCTTCTATATCCCCCTTCTCCTCCTGCTTTCCTGTAGGACAAGATAGATTTCTATGCCCAATTGATTGTTTATATTCTTCCCTCTTTGAGTCAATTCTGATAAGAATAAGTTTCACATTCTTTCCTTTCCATCTCCTGCATCTTCCCCTCCACTGTAAAAATTCTTCCATGCCTCTTCTATGTGCAATTATTTAGCTCATTCCGTTTTCCCCTTCCCAATGAATTCCTCTTTTTCATGTCTTAATTTTATTTTTTAAATCATCCTATCATATTCAGTTCACACCCTTTTTGTCTATGTATAATTCTTCTAAATGTGCTAATAATGATTAAGTTCTTAGGAACTCTAAGAATCATCTTCCCATGTAGGTATGTGAACAATATAACCTTATTGAATGTCTTTTGATTTCTCTTTTCTGTTTACTTTTTTATGCTTCTCTTGAGAGTCAGATTTTCCATTTGATTCCGGTCTTTTCATAAGGAATGTTTAAAAGTCTTCTATTTTCATTAAATATCTTTTTTTTTTCTCCCCAAAGAATTATGCTCAGTTTTTCTGGGTAAGTAAATTTTTGGTTGAAGTCCTAGCTCTTCTGCCCTCTAGAATATCCTGTTCCAGGTCCTTTGATCTTTTAATCTAGAGGCTGCTAAATCTTATATTATCCCAACTGTGGCACCACAATAATATTTGAATTGTTTCTTTCTGGCTACTAGCAATATTTTCTCCTTGACCTGGGAGTTCTGGAATTTGTCTATAATATGCCCAGGAGTTATCCTTTTGGAATCTCTTTCAGGAGGTGATGGGTATATTCTTTCCATTTCTATTTTACCCTCTGGTTCTAACATATATGGTCAGTTTTCCTTGAAAATTTCTTGAAAGATGATGTCTAGCTCTTTCTTTGATCATAGCTTTTAGGTAGTCTAATGATTCTTAGATTATCTCTCCTAAGTTTATTTTCCAAGCCACTTATTTTTCAATGATATATTTCACATTTTCTTCCATTTTTCCTTAAATTTTGTTTGTTTCTTGATGTCTCATGGAGTAGGGTTATTAGCATCCATTTACCCAATTCTAATTTTTAAGGCATGATTTTCTTGAATGAGCTTTTGTACCTTATCTATTTGACTAATTTTGTTTTTTAAAAAGCTCTTTTCTTCAGTGAAGTTTTTGTGTCTCCTTTTCCATATGTCCAATTTCTCCTTTAAATTCTCTTCAGTGCATTTTTCTTCATCATTTTTCATTTGGCCAATTCTGCTTTTTACATAATTCTGTTCACTGGATTTTTGTGTCTCTTTTTATCAGTAATCCTATTCTGTTTTTTAAAGTTTTAATTTCTTCAGAATTTGTGTGTGTATGTGTATCTCCTTTACCAAGCCATTGACTTTTTTTTTTCATGATTTTCCTTGATCACTCTCATTTCCTTTCTCAATTTTTCTTCTACTTCTCTTATTTTATTTTCAAAATCCTTTTTGAGTTCCTCTATGATTTTTTTTTTGGCTTGAACGCAGTTAATATTTTTCTTGAAGGGTTTGGATTCAGAAGTATTGACTTTGTTGTTTTCTTCTGAGTTTGTGTTTTGGACTTCTCTGTCACCAACATAATTTCCTATGTTGAGTTTCTTTTTTGTTGTTTGCTCATTTCCCAGTATTTTCTCTTTCTTTTAATGAAAAAAAAAAGCCCTATTAATGTTGGAATCTATAACTCTGATGAAGGGAGCACTGTCCCAAGTTTCAGGTTCATTGTGAAGCTGCCTTCAGAGCTGACTCTGGGGTTCTGTAAGTTTTTAGTTCTTCTGAGGTGATATGATCTAAGGAGAGGTGTGTTTAATACTCTTCCAAACTGTGTTCTGGTCTGTGAGTAGCCGAAGGCAATCTTTTCCACCTTGGAACTGTAATCAGGTTCCCCTGCTCCCTTGTGGCTACAAGCTCTGGCAAGCTCCTCACCCTGAGACATGCCCCAGACTGTGACCTAGTTCTGTATATGGACAATGCACAAGAGTCTTGCATCTAGAGCCAGCAAAGGGACCTCTGTAATCTCCTTCTAAGAAGTTGTCCACACCTCCCCTTCCCTTACCATCTGTGGCTGAGAGCTCTGGAAGCCTGTGCTACTGATTCAGCAGCCCCCAAGGCCCATTGCCATAGTGGGACCTACTTTAGCATGCTGCTTTGCATTCTACTTCTACACCATTGCACTAGATCTTTCATGCCTGCCTTCCAAGTTGTTTTGGAGTGAAAATTTATTTTATTCCATTTTTTTGTGTGTTATAACAGAATTCATTTTGGGGGCATTATAGTTTTTTGAAGGGTAATTTTAGAGATTATGTGGGTTTGTGTATCTTCTCTGCCATTTTGGCTCTGTCCCCTAAAGGAATCTGAATTTTGAAAAATCCACTGTCCTCAACACCCTTCTTTAATGTGCTCATCCCTGACAAAGAACAGGCGACCCCAATCTATATACTATGGAGATGAAGCTACCATAGTTTAAGATGTAAATTTCTTAAAACCTCTTCACATCAACATGTACAATGGTTTTACAGATGTTTAAGTGGGAGGATCTGCTTAATATATCTTAAGTGCAACATAGATAACCATCTAATAATATAGAATAGATGGCCTTAGTGTGGCATGCATTTCCAGTGAGATAATTATCTCAACTGGGATCTGGCCCATCTTTTATCCAAGGGAGACTTTAATTTCTTCTTTGCGGTAGAGGAAGAAGAAGGCCATAGCTGAATATTCACTCTTTCGTTCCCCTATATCTAGGTAGGGTACTGAGCTAGAATGATATCTGTCTACTACACCTCAGCTATTTGTAGTACCTAAGGGAACAATGTTTTTTCAGTAGTTCTGTAAAAGTCACTTTCCCTGATTGCTCCCAGAGGAGGGTAACAGTTAAATTGCTCTTGGCCAGGTTAGCTCCAAATATTTGTTACACAAAAGATAATCACAGGTAGAACTAAATTTCACATATATAATAAATGTATACATGTGTTTATATAAATACACATAGATCTAGGTATATAGGTATGCATGCATTGAAACAAAAACGATTGCCAGACATACAGAACACTAAAAGGAGATTCTCCATGAACCTGTGAATCTCAATTTCATAACCAATTTTTAAAATATATTTAATATTATATATAATAAATTGTACACATTCATAATGATCCTGCTTGTTTGTTCTATATTCTTTCTTGATTTTTTAATGGCCTCCTTTACTCTGCAGGAACTGATGCAGAGTGAAATAAACAGAACTGGGAGAACATTATATACAATAACAACAATATTAGATGATGTTTATCTGTGAAAAAATTGACTGCTCTCAGCAATGCAGTAATTTGGGATAGTCATGAAAGACTTATGATGGGGAATGCTTTCTACCTCCCCAGAAAGAACCATTGGACTTGTCTTTCACATTAGTGTTTTAATGGATTTGTTAGGGAGTTTTGGTTTTGTGTACTCTTATAACAATGGCCAATATGGAAGTGTGTTTTGCAGTGTAATAAAAATTTAAAAAATTTAAATTAAATTAAATTAAATGGCCTCCTTTTGGGAGGGGGAATCATTACGGATAGACTTCTCTCCTTTTCTTGTATCAACCCAGAGCCATTAAGAGAGAGAGAAAAAAAGAAAAAGGGAGGAAAGGGAGGGAAAACCCTTTTACTAAATAAGAATAGTCAATAAAAATGAATCCACATGGTAAATAGAAATGAGTGTTTCTTTGTGAACCTTGTACCCATTGTTCTTTGTCAGGAAGAGGCTAACAGCTTCATTTTAGCCCCTCTGGAGACATTATTGGTTGGTTGTTACATTGGTAAAGTCCTGAAGACTTTCAAAGTTGTGTTTCTTTACAATGTTACTGACCTTATATAAATTGTTCTGGTTCTATTCATTTCATTCTATATCAGTTCATGCTGTGCAGGATTCTCTGAAATCCTCTCTTTTGGTGAAATAATGTTTCAATACATTTACAAATATATATATACACACACATATATATGTATATATTGCAATTTCTTCAGCTATTCTCCAGTTGTTTAACAGGAAACCTGAGGTAACTCCCTAAATCCTAATTCTTTGCTTTTATTTCCTGTCTTTCTCTTCTTTTAACCCTCCCCTCAGAATTAGGAAGTTTGTTTTGCTTGTGACTGTTGTCTCTTCAGTAATACCCTCTCCTAGCTTTCCTCCTCCTATGCCTACTTGTTTCCTTACTGAATTGTGTGTTTCTACCCTGAAATGTGTATGATCAACTCTACTCATTTTAAATAAAAGTACACTCATCTGCTGTCCACTCACAGCTTCCCATCTTCCAATTATATAGATTCCCACATACCTCAATGATCAGAAATGGCAAGGTTCACTCCTTTATTCCTCCTTTCTACACTGATGTGTTCATTCCCCCTTTGAGCCTCCCTTCTCTTTTTGCCTCATACTTTTGCCACAGAACCAGTCCTCTCTACCCCTTATCTTCTGTTTTCCTTAAATTCCCTCACCATCCCTTGAAGACACTAAGGATCTGAAGGGACAAAGGCTCCTTCTCTATCACCTCCAAGGATCAAAGCAGTGACACTGACCTCTTTACTGTTCTATAAACGAGATACTCCATCTCCCCTCTAGACATTTTTTCTGGCTGTCACCCATTCTGGAATGCCCTCCTTCCTCATTTCTGCCTTCTGGCTTCCTTCAAGTTCCAGCTAAAATTCTTCTAATGGAAGTCTTTCCCATTCCCTTTTAATTCTAATGACTTTTCTCTGTTGATTATTGCCAGCTAATCCTGTATACAGCTTTGCTTAGACATAATTTTTTTTCAAACCCTTACCTTCTGTCTTGGAATCAATACTGTGTATTGGTTACAAGGCAGAAGAGTGGTAAGGGCTAGGCAATGGGGGTCAAGTGACTTGCCCAGGGTCACACAGCTAGGAAGTATCTGAGGTCAAATTTGAACCCAGGACCTCCCGTCTCTAGTTCTGACTCTCTATCTACTGAGTCACTCAGCTGTCCCCTAGACATAATATTTTTTGCAAGTTACCTCCCTCATTCTTTTGTCAGCTTCTAGAGGACAGGAACTGTCTTTTACCTTTCTTTATATTCCCAGTATTTAACACGGAGTCTGGTACATACTTAATACTGAACACTTAATAAATGTTGTTATTGTTGTTTTTAATTTAAAATTCCTTACCTTCTGTTTTAGAATCAATACTAAACATTGGTTCCAAGGCCAGAGAATGGTAAGGGCTAGGCAATTGAAGTTAAGTGACTTGCCCAGTGTCACATAGCTAGGAAGTATCTGAAGGCAGATTTGAACCCAGGACCTCTGTCCCAAATCTGAGGTTTTCTGACTACCTTGGGGCTTTCTTAGGGGAGCATCTGCTCTTGCTGCCTCCTGACACAGTACATTGAAAGCGATAGTCTCTGTATTACTCTGGGGCTCCCCTTTTCTGGTGGCTGAGGACTTTTGTCTGATGTTTTCTACAGTTTAAGAGTGAAAAAGGTACTATTCAGTCTAGTGTGAACAGGATTTTGATGGAATAACATAGAGTAGTTGGGAAGCCTACACACTCACTCACTCATCTTGACAAGAAAATTTTTATTATTATTTTTTAATTAATCAATTTGGAATATTTTTCCATGGCTACATGATTCATGTTCTTTTCTTCCCCTCCTCCGACCCCCTCCCATAGTCAATGAGCAATTCTACTGGGTTTTACATGTTGACAAGCAATTTTAAACAATTATATTTATCAGAGCAAACAGTGAGACAACAATTGGAGAGGTTATACAAATTAATGTACATGACACATCACACAAGAGTAAATAGATCCTTTGACTCAGGAGTGACATAAAATCTCAGCTGAACCAAGAAGAGAATCATTTCACTGAGAAAATCAGCTCTTCACAGTATCTTGGTATGCAGGAAATGGGAACCAAGGCCATGCTGGAAGCCCCCTTTCCCACGTTTTTAGTTCCAGGAACATCCCCATCCTCCATTCAAAAGTTCGAGCCTTCTCTATCTAGTCCCCCCTTTTCAAACCCTCACCTTCTGTCTTAGAATCAGTACTGTGTATTGGTTCCAAGGCAGAAGAGTGGCGAGTAGCCCCTGTTTCTTGAGAGCCATTTCTTTCTTTCTTTCCAATGTCTCCCAAGTCTAACTTTGGACGTGTTCAGCATCTCAGCTTTAGAAATTTCTCAGCTAATTGAGAGTGATGTCTTCCTTTATAGATGCTGCGTAGGACTGCCCTTTAGGGAAGCACCCAGCCTGCCTGAGGCAGGAAAGTGGTGTTACATTAGAATTTTAGGTAGATTAGACACTTCAATTTGTTCCCATTAAAATTCTCCCAAATAGAAAGGGACAAAAGTGTTCCCTCTCACCACAAGATGGCGACCTACAATCTTTTTTTTTTTTTTTTGCAAGAGTTGATTCTAGTTTTGTGGGTTCCATAGAAAAAGCAAAAGAGATTTTGAGAAGCCTTCTTATCTGTTCCCCTGTCTGAACTCCTAGACCACCCCCAGAGTCAATGGTAATATTATGGCATATTATCATTATCATTATTTTAAAAAAATATTATCATTAAAAAAATATATTTTAAACCTTAGGGGAAACAGATCCAACAAACTGCCCATAAGTCTTTCAAGCTGTATCCTGGTTAGCCTTTTGTAGCTTAAATGTTTCAACTACATTGAAACACTTAACATAAGAAGGTTTTTTTTCCTTTCTATAAGACCTTGTCACGCCCCAAACATTATAAGCTCTTTGAGGACAGGGAAACACCATGGTACGTAGAGTGGAAGGGAAAGAAGTACCCACGCACTCTAAACTCACACCAGTCATTTAACCTTCCTTGCCCTCAACTTCTTTATCGATATAATGGGGATAATAATGACTGTCCTAAATGCATCACATTACAAATAGCAATAACTTTAATTGAGTCTTTACCAACACTACAATTTAATTCCCCCCCCCCCAACCCTTACTTTCCATCTTAGAATCAATGCTAAGTATCAGTTCCAAGACAAAAGGGCTAGACGATGAGGGTTAAGTGACTTGCCCAGCTAAGAAGTGTCTATTTCTAGATTTGAACCCAGGACCTTCCATCTCCAGGTCTGGCTCTCTCTCCACTGAAACTACCTAGCTGCCCCTATAATTTAAATTAATTTCTCCCCCTAAAACCAAGAAACTTAAAGAGGGGAAATTATTTACCATTCTATCATAAGCTCTTACACTTAGTAAGAACTTAATAAATATTATTTAATGAAGGTATAAGAGTTGAGGGCTAAGCAACTACAGGTGGCAGAAAATTCATCTCATCCCATCAATGATATGAGTGAGTGCCCTGCTCTCTAGACCTGAGACTGTAAAAGAAATAATGGCTTTCCCCAATATTAGTATTGGTGGTAGAAAAAAGCATGAATAAGCTGGCTCCTGGGTGCTCAAAGGAAATAACAGAAGATGAATCTAAGAGCCTTTGGAGTTTTAAGCTCTGTGTGTGTGTCTTCAATGTGATAGGTAAATAGATGTGAAATGGAAATATCTGACAGTATGAGCTGTGGGTTAGTGCTTGTGAGTGGCTGGAAGAGCAATGAGTTAGTGTCTGTGTCTGTGTAAATATGTCCTGATCCTGGATCTGTTGAAGGGTGTATTTGTCCTCCAGGTGCCCTAGAAGGCTAGAGAAGCTCAGGTATGGACCCCTAAACCAGTAACCAGTAGAAAACTGAGCCATCTAAAAGTTTCCAGAGATAATTCTTGAGCCTGCCTGACTCTGCAGGAAGATGATGGCGGTGGGCATGAGTCAGTTCAGCTCAGAAGGCAAATCATTGCTGCTTTCACCAGTGAGAAGAGTCAGACAATCATAAAATCTCAGTTTAAAGGGACTTCAGAAATCATCTAGATTTCTGCTCTACAACGGCTCTGACAAATGATCTTTTCCTTAAAGATTTCTACTGACAGGGAACTCCTCCCCAAAGTAGTCTCTTCTAATTTTGGACATATCTAACAGCCCCACCCCCCCCGGGGCATCCTCAGACACTCATTAGTTGTATGACCTTGGGTAAATCACTTCACCCTGTTTGTCTCAGTTTCCTTATCTGTCCAATGAGCCAGAGAAGGAAGTGGCAAACCACTCCAGTATTTTTGCCAAGAAAATTCCAAATGAAATCATGAAGAGTTGGATGTGACTGAACAACAGCAGCAACAGCTATGCCTTTCCAGGTTTTCTCCCCAGTGGTCATAGTTGTTAGCCCTGGATCCAGACAAAATAAGGATAATCTCTCTTCTAAATGACAGAACTTCAAACCTTTGAGGGTCAGTTCAATCCCCTGACTCCAAATCTTCTAGCCTCCCACTTCCTTCAAATAGCCCTATTTAAGGCACAGATTTCAAGCTCCTCTTTATCCTGGTCACTCTCTCAATGATTAAAACACAATGACCACAAGCAGCAGCAGTAGAAAAATCAAGCAAACAAATAAAAGGAAACTAAATACTATTTTTGATAATAACCAAAGCTTCACCTTGAGGAAGAGATAAGAAAATATACCTCTCTCCCTTCTTGAAAAAGAAGGGGACTGGGGATGTCCAACACTATTTATAAAATCAATTGTTTAGTTTTACTTGCTGAGTAAGTATAGTGGGAGATATATTTGGAAAGAAAGATGATATAAATAAAAATGTATTTATTTATTAATAAGAAACAAGTGAGCAGAGAGCACTGTTTTGGATACTAGATAATTTTTTTTAAAGATGCCACCTATATCTTCATCTGAGTTATTGATGAGAATGCCAACAGATGAACCACAGAGATAGGATGGGACAGTGGGAGGGACATTGACTCTAGTGTCAATTGACCCAGGTTCAGTTCTTATCTCTCCTGCTTATGATGCACATGACCCTGGGCCAATCACAGCCTTTCAGGGCCTCAGTTTCTGCCTTATTCTGGATTCTGAATCTAGTGTAATAGATCACTCACAGGCTGAGGATTCAAACAAACAGTATTTTTATCACAAGGATATTCTAATACTATGCTCCTAAAGCAGTCTAGAGCAATCCAGGAAGATAAAAACAGACACGAGCTATTGGCAAAAAAAAAAAAAAAGATTAAGAATATTAGGAAAGAAGGTTCACTAGAATCTCAGGTACTCCTCACTGTAGTCCTAAAAAATTTTTTTTCATAATCTTCTTGTCCAAACAACCCACAGCTGGGTCCCATGCTGGTAAATGTTTAACAACCAGGTCTCTGAAAAGGGAAAAATGTGCCCAGGATACACTTTTTAATTTTGCTACATTATTAATATGTACTCTATAACTTTCTTAAATCTAGACAGTCAACAATACAATCAATCAAATCCTAATTTGTAGCATAAACCAAGTTCCAAAGTATAAGTGCTCATATTGAAAATTTGGTTGCAATCTACCCCTGATCCTAGATCAATCCACCTCAAGACAAAGTGATCCCAGATGGTCCCAGCTTTGTACCACAACTTCTTTGCAACAATCCATGAGGTAGGGAGAACATGGTTCCACCAATATCCTGGCCCATAATGGTTTCTCATCTGTAAAACGAGGAGGTTCAACTAGAAGAAAACCTTTGAATCCCTTTTACCTCTAAATCTATGATCCTAGATCCTAGGATCCTCTCTTCTTTTCTTATAGAAATAATGAGAAACAACATAATGGATTGCTTGAGAACTACCTGTACTTCTGTTCTGTTTTAAAATCAATGAGGGATAGAGAGCCCAGGTCAGTCATCTCTCCATCCTTCCCCTCCACCCTGTTTACAACTTAACACATCAGGGAACTGTATACCTTTTTCTCCTTCTCTCCTCAGCTTCCTCTTGGGCATCATCTTTCCTCATTAGCTCCCCAAGAGCAGGGACTATCTTTCTCCTATATGTATCTCCAGTGCTTAGCACAGAGCTGAACATATAGTGCATGTTTAAATGTTTGTTGGCCGACTGGACCAGGTGAAGATTCTTGGGGGATTTGTGTAAAGATAATGGGAGGAGCATGAATGGGTTTAACTCTGTACATTGGAGGGTCAGAATACTTAAGTAAATGAAGGATCAATAAAAGTATCCATCTTCCTATTTATTCCGTCTTTAACTTCACATGACTGTTGTCTCCACAAGAAAGAGATTGAGCAGATATTATTTCATCTGGTGTATTTCTATGCCTGGCATGCACCATGGCTGACACCTAGAAGACACTTCATAGAACACTTGTGGATGACCATGTTACTTATGGACAGGAGCCCTGCTGTCTTTGTTTCAGTCTCCTTGCAAGTACTCAGGACAGGCTTGTGGATTGGGATTTGATATCATCTCCTGCCCACTGAGCCTCTGCCGCTTAGGTGGCTGCTAGATCTCTCTGTGCTGGGGCACAGCGAAGTTCTGGAAGGGAAGGGGCAAGTACGAGGAAGGTCCTTCCAGCACAATGTCCCTGTACCAAGGGCTTTGCCAAAAGATGTGCAAACGGCCTGAAGCCTTGCTTTAATAATCCAGTTCAAGGCTGTTTGAGTTTTTTTCTTTTTTCTGGCATTGTCTCTAGCTTAAATGTTTAATCATCTCCGCAGTTTAAGCATTTACCAAGGCTCTGGCCATGCCCCAGGCTCTGACGCTGCTAAAAGATGCTTCCTTTCCTGTCACTGGGTTAAACATTGATTGGCTCTAACCCAGGTATGCTCTTTCTTAATGTCACACAGAGGGAATATAGGAGAAATGTGAGCCACTCCCCCCAAGTTTTTTTTTTCCATTTGATAAGTGGATGGTTTCCCTATATTTTGGTTCAGAAATTATCTAGTCCATTCAAAAATAATTTTTTCTGATTAATTTATTTTCTCTGCCTCTCATTCCACCACCACCCCCAACACACACATACACATTGCATAATTTAAAAAAAATTAAAACCAGGGGCAGCAAGGTGGCTCAATGGATTGAGTAGCAGACCTAGCTTTATGATCCTGGACAAGTCACTTAACTCCAGTTGCCCAGCCCTTACCATACTTCTGCCTTGGAACCAAAACACAGTAATGATCTAAGATGGAAGGAAAGATTTGAAATTGATAATAATAATTAAAACCTTCATTGCAGTATTCATAGTTAAACAGAATAAATTCTCAAATTGGCCACATTCCACATTTTAATTCCATTTTCTCACTGGTAGGAGGTAAGTAACATGCCTCATCTTCAGACCTCTTCAGAATTCTGGTTTGGCAAGACATTAATTGGAGATCTAAAGTCTTTTAAAGTTGTTTTTCTTTATAATATCATCATTATATTTTTATATTATATTCTTCTAGTTTGCTCTCTTCACTTTGTATAAGTTCCAGTTTTCTCTGAAATTGTCCCTGTCATCATTTCTAATGTCACAATAATATTCCATTACATTCATTTGCCACAATTTGTTTTACCTCCAAGAGGTATGGACCTTTTTTATTTCCAGTTTTTTTTACTACTATGAAAAATAGCTACTATAAATATTTTTGTAGATATTTATCCTTTTCCTTTGATCTCTTTGGGGGTACATATCTGGTAGTGATATTATTGGGTCACAGTATATACAATTTAGTGATTTGGGGACCATGATTATAAACTTCTTTCCAGAATGGCTGTACCAATTCATAGCTTCACCAATTGTACATTAATGGGCCTGTTTTCCATCTCCAGTAGTTTCATCCAACAAGTCATTTTCCTCTTTTGGAATCTTTGTCAGGCTGATAAGTGTGAGGCAGAAACTCAGTTGCTTTAATTTACATTTCTCTATTACTTATTTGGATCATACGATTGTGGATAGCTTGGACTTCTTCCTCTGAAAATTGTCTATATGCTTTGATTATATGTCTATTGGGAAATGACTCTTGGACTTAAAAAATTGAATCAGTTCCTTAAATATCTTAGATCTGAGAACATTGTCAAAGAGACTCGCTGAAAATATTTTCCCCATTTACCTGTCTCCTTTCTAATTTTAACTGCACTGGTTTTGTCGTCTAGCACATTTTAAAGATGAGACCCAGAGAAGAGAACGAACTATATATACCCAACTAATCGTGTTGCTGCAAACATCAAATGTGACAATATATGTAAAGTATTTTATAAATGTTAATGTGCTATGTAAATGTCAGCAATTATTGTCATCACTTTCATCATTATTATTGAAGGTCACACAGGAAGGCTGAACAGTAGTTTTAACCCAGGTCTTGTGATTCAAATTCTAAATATTCTTTCAGTGGCTCCCCATTGCCTCCAGTTGGCATATCTGAACTCCTCTTCCTGGCACTCAAAACCCTCCACAGTGCAGTCCTAACATATTTTGACTAGACAATTTTGACTCTCAGGACTCTCTCAAATGAACCCCTTGTTCTTCCCAGACCAGTCTTCTTTGCCTTTATCTTCACATGCTGAGTTGATTCCTATTGATGTTCATTTCTGAATATATTCTTCCTCTGTGAAGCCCTCCTAGACTATCTCCAGCCCACCCTCCCCAACCTTCTATAGGGCATGTGGTCAGAAGCGCATTCTTGGATGCTGGTACTTGCATCGTTTTGTATCATTATCCAAACATTCATCTCATCTCCTCTTTAAGACTAGGACTTCCTCCAAGGAAGAAGCCTTGTTTTCCTTGCCTTTTGGTTCTTTAAAGGACTGAGCACTTTTGTCTGTATGAGATAAGTTTGATGGGAAATGAGAATACTACACCAGGCAGATTTAACCTCAGCTTTTCTTAGATTCTCTGGTTTCTGAGCAAAATCCCCAATGCCCCTTCACCCCTGCCCCACAGGTGTCCATCTTGAAGCTTCCTCTAGACCTGAAGGCATAGAGTAGTTATAGCCAGAGTTATCAAACAGTCTTAGAAAATTTAGAATAAGTCAGAATTCTTTAGCCCTTCCATGACTAGAAAGAACCTCTGGCACATTTGCAAAAGCACTGACCTCTTACCTGGAAAACAAAGGTTTTTAAGCCAAAATCATAGCTGAGCAAATTCATTTGAGATTGGTATGGTGGGGGGGGGGGGGGGAGAGGGTGAGGGGTCAGAAGAGCAGGGAGGAAATCTCACCCAATAGTTTAGTGCATGATCTGACCTGGGAGTGGGGAGATGTGCCAGCACAAAGGATAATCTAATGGATGAGAACAGGAAAGGAAAGTTGAGTTCAGAGGCACAGAGGATAATCTTACCCCACAGGTAGTTCTTAGGGGGAAGCTGAATAGGGACAGCAGCCATCATTAGTAAGGAATAATATCCTCCAGAAAGGAAGAGCTCCCCAAGATAGCAGCATCCTGTAGCAAAACTTCATTCATCTCATGCTGGTTACAATTCTCTGAGATATGGAAATACTA
Source organism: Monodelphis domestica (assembly GCF_027887165.1). Classification (NCBI taxonomy): domain Eukaryota; kingdom Metazoa; phylum Chordata; class Mammalia; order Didelphimorphia; family Didelphidae; genus Monodelphis; species Monodelphis domestica. The sequence goes on from NC_077227.1 coordinate 493,914,838, forward strand.
TGCTCCATAAAAGTAGGAAAACTTGCTCTTCAAAGACCACAGTGTGACACATGATAAAGAACCAGGGAACAAAGCCTTCAGAGGCCATGATTCAATCTTAGGACTCTATCTACATTCCAGAGAACAAATTGTTCTGAAAGCATGGAAATGTGACCTTTTCCAGTGAAGATGTTTTGAGATCCTTTTTGAGATGTGATTATGGGGAAAGGTTTTGGCCAAGGTAGATAAGAAAATACTTCCTCTCTCTCAGTCCTGTCTCTAGCTAACCATATGGCTTTCGACAAGTTGGTTTTCCTCTCTAGACCACAGTTTCTCCATCTGTAAAATGAGGGGGGCCAATCTCAACAATTGCTGAGGTCCCTTCTAGTTCTAATAATTTTCATAGATCTTGAATTGACTTACCCCATAGACAAACCATGGATGCAAGTGCTCTATTGGCCTCCAAAGAAGTTTCACACTTGGTGAACATTTAGTCTGGGGAAAGCCACCCACCTTGTATTATGATTTACAAATTTGAGGATTCACATGTATCAACTATCTCTATAACAATTTGATCAACCAGAGAAAGAGCTTTTACTACTTGTAATTTCATACGTTATAGTCCAGGACCTTCCACATTTTTACCTTTTTCCTATATACAAAACTGTAGTTAGTCATCATGATTTCAACTTTAGTCCCAGTGTCTTGTGTCTGTCCTGGTCTCCTTGGGAATTACAAGGGAAGTATATTTTGTCTTCTTTTGCCAGGTGCCTGTTCCCAGGCCTCAAACATCAAGGAGGTCCCTTAAAGAAGCCAGGAACCTCCTGGCTATCCGACCCACTAATCTTCACTGCCAGGCTCCTTTGAGCCTACTTTCCTTCTGAAAATTAATATCACCTCAAGTTTTTACTGTATTGATTTCTACTGTACTGATTCTACAATGTAATAGATATTATGGTATATTGGCTTAAAAAAAACTCTTACCTTTAGTTTTAGAATTAATATTCAATGTTGGTTCCAAGGCAGAAGAATAATAAAGCCTTAGGCAATTGGGATTAAGTGACTTGCCCAGGAATGTACAAGGAGGAAATGTCTAAGGTCACATTTGAACCCAGGACCTCCTGTCCCCAGGCTTGGCTCTCCATTTACTGAGCCATCTTACTGCCCTTGTATTGACTTATTGAGCCTACATCTGCCTAAAGCTACCTTTCTATACCCCTGAACTGAGCTCAAGATTTTAGCCTTCCCTCTGAGTTACCTTAAAGTTGTGTTTTTTCTGCTTAAGACAAGCAAGTTAACTTGTTACCATTCACAAAAGAGAAGTTGTATGTCCTGTCTTCGTGTAATTAAGGTAATGTTATTTCTTCCAAGGATACAGCAAGTGGTCCCCTAGCAAAGACTACAAGATGCAGATGATCCCCATAAAACAATTAACATCCCTTATTTTTTAGAGAGGGGAGTGATTAGCCTCACCTGAATGCCAGCCCACCTTTTTCAGTAAAGCCAGTCTTAATGTTTCTGCCCTAGCCCTACAACCTATCACCTTTCCTCCACTCCTTTCAGGATCTGTTTTGTGTAAATAGAGAGGATCCTCTTCTTTTCTTGGGGTCACTGACTTTACTGAGGCAACCAGACTGACCCACTTTATTAATAATTATACAAGTTACATATATACAGTTATGCATGTTGCTCTTGCTCAGAATTTGTATCTAAGCCTACTTTTATTGTATTTATTCAAAACATTTCTATTTCAAACCCTGGGAGCACATTTCATAGAGGTTCAATTGATTCCACCCCAAACGGGTTGTTTCTTTAGCCTTCAATATTTTTCTTTCTTCTCTTAGGATGGCAACGGCTAGATGTCATCCTTAGGGCACAACCCTAATCATAAATCAAAAGTTTGCTGGAATTTGGAACCACACCCAAAGGGCTATAAAACTGTGAATACTCTCTGATCCAGCAATTTCTCTACTAGGTCTATATCCCAAAGAGATCCTCCCCACAAAAAAGGAAAAGGATAAGGAACTAATTGTACAAAAATATTCATAGCAGCTCTATTTGTGGTGGCAAAGAATTGAATACGAAAGGGCTGCCCATCAACTGGGCAATGGCTGAACAAGTTGTCAGGAATACTATCATGATAGAAGAAATGAGAAGCAAGGTGATTTCAGAAGAACCCAGACTGACTTATGTGAACTCATACAAAGTAGAGGAGAACATTGTATACAGTAACAACAATATTGTATGATGATCAACTGGGAATGACCTGAATTATCAGCTCCAAGGCAATTCCAAAGGACTTATAATGAAAAATCATCTGTAGCCAGAGAAAGAACTGACAGAGTCTGAATATAGATCTAAGCAGATCATTTTCCACTTCAGTTTCTTCATGGTGTATGGGGTATATGTGTGTGTTTGTGTGTGTGTTAAGCGTCTTCTTCTATAAACATGATGAATATGGAAATCTATTTTCCATGAGAGTATACATATAACCTATATCGAATTGCTTACCATCTCAGGGAGGGGAGAGGGGAGAGAGAAAAGGGAAGAGTTTGGAACTCAAAATGTTAGAAAATGAATGTTAAAAGTTAATTTTATATGTAATTGGAAAAAAAGGTTTTACAGAAATAAAAAAAAAAGAGTTTACTGGATATGAGTTAGAAAATCCTGTTAGGTTCAGTTCCTAGATGAAAGAAAAATTATTAACTGGATCTTTGAGGTGTGTGTTAGTTGGCCAGATTCCCCAGACCCTTTGAAAAAAAAACTGACTTTTGGTTACTGGGAATGAGATGCCCTTGAAGTCTGGATTCATCATCCCCAGTCCAGGGTTTCAGGATTTCATTAAAGAAAAAAGTGATTGCAAGGGAGACCATCCAAGCAAAGCACAGGGAAGATTCAGGGAATGCTAAGGTTCATGAGTCCACAACTGCTGGAGCAGTAAGCCTTGGGAAAAGACCAAGGAAGGCAGTTTTTCAGGCTGCCATTTTCTTCAAATTCATGCAACTTTCTCTATCCCAAGCGAAAGAGTATTTATTCGGCTAGAAGTCAGAAGACAAGGTCTGAACTTTAATTTTGGAATTAAGTAGTTATATAATCTAGAGCTATTAATTTCCTCTCTGGTTCCCAGTTTTATCCTCTGTAAAATGAGTAGTTTGAAAGAAATGACTGATAAGATCCCTATGAAATTACGATCTTTAAATTCACTACCAAATCTAATCTCCTCCATAGTCTGCAGGGCCCTTCTAGCTCTGACAGCCTCTTTTCTAATATATTGTTTTGTGGAAAATATGGAGAGAAATGAACTAGATGATAGAATAGTTAGGTGAACCTGCAAATGGTTGAATGGTTGGACATTAAAAATAGTCATTCTTTTCTGGGGTAAAAGTCTTCAGTGGAGTCCTCCTGGAATTTGCAGTTGGTTCTGCACTGTTTAAGATATTTGTCCATGACTCATCTAAAGGCCATAAATTGGCATGCTTATTCAATTGCAGATGACTCAAAGATGAGAGGAATAGTTAATGCACTATATGACAAGTCAGAATTCAGTGAACGTTCTCAACAGGTTGGAATGTTGGACCAAATCTAGCAAGATAGCATAATAGGGAAAGAAGTAAAGTCTTATACTTGAGTTCAAAAAATCAATGTCACAGGGAGCAGCTAGGTGGATCAGTAACAAGCCAGGCCCAGAGGTCCTGGGTTCAAATCTGGCCTCAGATACTTCCTAGCTGTGTGACCCTGAGCAAGTTACTTAACCCTCATTGCTTAGCCCTTACCACTCTTCTGCCATAGAATCAATTCTAAGGCAGAAGGTAATGGTTATTAAAAAAAATTGATATCACTTTTATAAAATAGGGGGAGCATGACTAGACAGTAGCATATCCAAAAAAGATCAGCGTGACTGGAGTTAAATGGAATTCAAGTTTAATAATATGAGTCAATAGTGTGATAAGACAACCAAGAAAACCAATGAAATCTTTATGCTGCATTAAGGGAAGCATCATATCTAGGACTAGAGAAGGAATAGTCATTGCTCAACTCTACCCTGAGCAAAAGGAGATATTTATCCTACAAAAGGAATAGTGCTTTATTTTGGAATGTCAGGAGAAGGGAAACCATAATGTTATAGGAGCTTCAGTTCATGAATGAATGGGTGAATGAATAAAAATTATTAATTAATAGCATACTATTTAGAAATACTGTTTATTAACCTCTTCCAATGTATATCCCTCTAAGTTCTGAGAGTGCAAATTGAAAAAGCAAGACATTCTCTGCTCTCAAGGAGGTCACATTCTAATATTGGAGACAACACATATGAGAGATCTCAGTTCTAATTCAGAACCAAAGGTCCCATGGACCAAAGGGCTCAGGAGCAAAGATGATGGTAATACATCTTCTTTAAAGTTGTATCCATTGATAAAACCCTAAGAATCCCTAATATTGAATCATTTATCATTGCCATGAATTCACTTGACAAGAACCTTTGTTTTCTGGGTCTTTGGCATCTTTCATCACTGAAAAAGGTTACCATATTCCTTCTGTTGGTCCTCTATGATGACTACAAGATCTGGACTGGAAGTGGGGCTAGTGACTTGAGGGAACACTGTTATTCTCTGGGATTTTGAGTTTTGTTGTCCATCGATGGAAGTTGCCCAGTGACTGGTGGTGATGGTGGCATCCCTTCACCATAGGGATTATTCCCTAAAATGATGGCCTGAGGGGTCAAGATAGAAGCAGGGCTGGGATGGGGAGTGCTGCTATTGTGGAGTTCCTGGGTTCAGGATCCTGGGCTCTCTACCAGGATCTAAAAGGAGATGGTGATTGAAGTAAGAGTGGTTTGATAGTCTTGGCACATGCCACTTCCTTCCTCTCTCTCAAGGTACCTTGCTCCTTCAGCTAGATTGCCTAACCAGCAGGAAATAATTGATTAGAAGTTGGTTTTGCAACTAAAGATGAACAAGGGAATCTCATGACATATAACTCAGTCAATAGAATAGATGTTTCTCCTGGAGAGGAAATTTTAAAAGGAACAAGATAGTTGTCTTCAGCTTTTTGAAGAGCTATCATATGGATGGCTCTACTTAGCCACAGAGGGCAAAACTAGGGGCACTTGGTAAAAATTGAAAAGAGGCAGCTTGAGGTTTGAAACAAAGAAAAACTTATCATAAGTAGAACTATTCAAAAATGGAATGGCTGGCCTTGAGGGGCAGTGGGTTTTCCATAATTGGATATCTTCAAGCAAAGCCTGGATGAACATGATGTTGAGAAGATGGTTATTCAGGGAGGGATGCTACTACTACTGCTGCTGCCACTACTACCACTAGCTAGTTAGTTAGGGTTTATTTGGTGTTTTTACAAAGCACTTTACCTATGTTAGCCCATTTGATCCTCACAAAAACCTTATTTAGTTGAGGTAAGTGCTATTATTATCCCTATTTTAGAGATGATGACATTGAGGCACGTAGAAATGAAATGATTTGCCTAGAGTTACATAGAGAGGCATATCTGAAGCAAGATTTGAACTCAACTCAGGTCTTCCTGATTCCAGCACCTACACTCCATCTACTGCACTATCTAGCTGCCTTTGAAATTCTATAATTCTGAGAGCCTTCCCAGCTCCGTTCTAACAGTCCTTTCAGTTTGGAATTCTCTTTTCTGTGTTCTAGCTCAGAAAAACAAAAAGCCAATATTGTTTGTGAGGCTGATAACTGTGCTGGAGCCCAATGGGCCAGGTTTTTGGAAGAATGGAAATGCTGAAAGACCTAAGGAGAATCACTGGAGGAAGTGGCCAGCCAGAGCTCAGTCCAGGTAGAAAAATGACACAGGATAGGAGAATGATACACCAAGGAGAAAAGCCAGTGGTTCCTTGGAACTTGTCAGTACTTGTAGTTATTCATTAAGGAGTATCCAGTTGCAGCAGGATGGGGGCCACCTCAGCACAAAAGACCTGAGAAATTCCATGTGGCCATGCAAAGGCATCTGAGATCTCGGTCCCCTGCTGGTCCTCCTCCCTGAAAAAGTCCTAAAATTGAGGCTATAATCATAGCTTAATTTAGCACTTCATAATTTATGGAGTTTCATTTTCTTCACCATAACCCTATGAACTAGGTAGTAAAAGTAATACAGTTTTTATAAAAGATTTTATAGATAAGGAATATGAAGCCCAGAAGTTGTGGCTTCACAAGATCTTAGTAGCATATATTGTGTTCTCTAAGGGACCCAGGAAACCATGTAATCCAGCATCTTTGATTGTAGAAACTAAGACCCATCGAGGCTTAGAAATTTTCCCAAGGAGGCAAACCCATTTCCTTCAACTCTAGGGTCAATGCTGGATCCTCTATACCAGCTGCCCCCTAAAATGCCACAAATCCATTCTAGAGGACCCTCCTCAGTAGTTCATACCCTGTAGCTTAGCCCATAAAATTCCAGTCCTTTGGTCAGGCAACCCATCCCATACATTACGAATAGGAGAAAGAATCTATGAGGCAACAGCGCATTATGCCAATGGTGGAGTGTGGTAGAGTTGGGGAGTTGAAGAATTCAATTTTGCAACTCTACATTCTAAAAATACTTATCGGCTGACTCAAGTCCCTTCCCACAAAGGGGTTCTCAAGCAGAACTCAGAAACCAGGAAGCAGGTACAGTCCAGAACTGAGCCTCTAAGGGAAGGGGGCACCCTATTTCTCCAACAGGACTACCATGTTTGCTAAGGCGTACTCCTGAAAAGGCAAGAGAAATAAACCAGAATTGCCTTATTAAAAGAAGGTTTATGATAGGTGCCCATGGTGGGCAAACAATGGCCATCCACTCTGAGCTCTCAGTAGAGGGCAGAGTCCAGGTGCTTTTTCTCGGTAGGGTTAGAGGATGCTCCCAGTTTCTCTGGGGACAAATTTAGAAATATAATTATCCTTCTCAGGTTAGGGTAATTTAAATGCTTTTTAATGCTGTTGTGAATCCATAGAGGGAAAACCATTTTTTTCCTCCTGGCTCTGTTCCCCAACTTCCCTCTGACTGCCCACTCAAATCCCCACCATCCCCATTCAAATTGTAGCTCAATAAAAAATTGTGGAAATTATAACTCTCCAATAAGGAAGCAGAATTGTGAGGTGGTGAGTTCCTCATTACAAGAAGTATGCAAATAGAGGCCAAATGATTATGGAAGGGAATCCCACATGGGGTGGGATATTGTATTAGAGGGACTCTAAGATCCCTTTCAACTCAGAGTTTGGCAGTATAATGAAAAAAATAACTTGAATTGGGATTAGGAAACTAGGAATGAGTCCCAAATCTGACACTTCCCAGCTCTTTTCTTTCTTTCTTTCTTTCTTTCTTTCTTTCTTTCTTTCTTTCTTTCTTTCTTTCTTTCTTTCTTTCTTTCTTTCTTTCTTTCTTTCTTTCTTTCTTCCTTCCTTCCTTCCTTCCTTCCTTCCTTCCTTCCTTCCTTCCTTCCTTCCTTCCTTCCTTCCTTCCTTCCTTCCTTCCTTCCTTCCTTCCTTCCTTCCCCCTTACCTTTTGTCTTCGAATCAATACTGGATGTTGGTCCTAAGGCAGTAAGGGCTAGGCAATGGGAGTTAAGTGCTTTGCCCAGAGTCACACAGCTGGGAAGTGTCTGAAGCTAGATTTGAACCTAGGCCATCCCATCTCTAGCCCTGGCTCTCAATCCACTGAGCTATCAAGCTGCCCCCATGTTTCCTTATTTATAAAAGGGAATTAATACTACTTAGATCAAAGGACATCATTTTACAAGTTTTAAAACATCATAAAATGGGAATTATTGTTCTATCATCTCACCCCAAATACCCCAATATGATATTGGAAAGCAATATGGTAGTAAAGGGGAAATGAAGCTTTAATATGGTGCTCATATCTTTTTTTAAGAACCTTTACCTTCTGTCTTAGAATCAATACAGTGTATTGGTTCCAAGGCAGAAGAGTGGTAAGAGCTAGGCAATGGGGGTTAAGTGACTTGCGCAGGGTCACAGAACTGGGAAGTATCTGAGGCCAGTTTTGAACCCAGGACCTCCCGTCTGTAGGCCTGGCTCTCAATCCACTGAGCAACCCAGCTGCCCACTGCTTATATCTTCAAAAGATCAAGAATTAAAAAAGAAGAGCTCTGAAATGATCTAGTCTAACACTCTTAATTTAGGGATGCTTAATGAATGTTTCTTGATTGATTGATTATCATCTCTTCCAATTTGTTCCAAATACAGGGCATTTTTGACTATACCTTTATAGCTATAAGAGGAGGGAAAAGTTCACTGTCTTTGAACAGAAATCTAGATCTGTCTTCTAGAAGAGACAGATCAAGCCCATTATAATGATGACTATGAGTTCAGCCAAGGCTAGACTAAGGCATTCTAGAGTTTTTGACCTCATGTTTTCCTATTGCTTCCTGAGAACCTGAGCCTCATGGGTGCTCCAGCTATGATGTCCCTTTTCCAAGGCTCACATACAGCCAGGATCTGAACATTCTAGCATGGCCCTTTCTAACTTAAAATTAAATCCTGGGACTCTTTCCTAATAGCCCAGAACATTTGTTTCCCCTGAGAGCATCTGAGGTGATCTCCATGATGCTAAACTGTCCGACATAGCTTCCATAACTTAGACCAATGCTATTCCCTTCTAGCCTTCTAAAATTCGGGTCACAGCTGACTCCCCTATTGGAAGGCACTGTAGAGCTAACAGTGCTGTACAGTGATCCCTCACCTATGGTGGCAGTTATGTTCCAGAGACCCCCACGATAGGTGAAAATCCACAAAATGATAGCATTATATTGATTTTATTATTTATACATATTTAAGGTTTTATAAACCCTTCCCACACTCCTATAAACCTTTTCCACACTCCTATTAACCTATATACTGAGCCAATCAGTGCTCAGGATATAGAATACAGCTCTGTGGTTGGTCACCTTTCATTCTATCAGCCAATAGTATGCCTCCATAAGTGTAACTCTGCGATACAGAATTAGATTAAAAACACACACACACACACACACACACACACACACACACACATACACACACACATACACACACACACACACACACAGAGGATCTTGGGAAGCCACAATAAGTGAACCCCAATAAAACGAGGGAAGACTGTATACTCTCCTCCATACTCTGTCTCACACTGTTCCCTAAGCCTGGAATATCCTTTTTCTCCACCTACTAAATTCCCAGCCATCCTTTAAGGCTAATTCAAACATTACTTCTTTGGAATTTTCCTAACCTCCCAATTGATAATAGACTTTTCCTGCTTGGGTCCCAAGGGATATTTTATTTTATAATTCTCAAACATGCTTATATTTTGTGATTTTGTACTATAGCTCTGTGCCCTGCTCTCTTTTCCACCTTCCTACCCCAAAACTATGAATACAAGTTCCATGAAGGCAGAGAAGTCATCTGATCAATATTAAGTATGCCCCTCTCACCCAGTTCCTAGTATAAAATGCTCTGTATACTACGAACTGATCAAATGAATGACAAAATAATGAATGAATGATCTAGTCCAGCTACTTGACTGATACTGGGGCAAAGAAAAAGAATGATTTCCCTGAATTAGAAGCATTTGGAGGAAGGACAAAGTGGAGGTAGCATTAAATCTCCTCTCTCTCTCTCTCTCTCTCTCTCTCTCTCTCTCTCTATATATATATATATATATATATATATATATATATATATATATATATATATTTCCCTCATTTTCCTTTTTTTACTTCTTTTTTTAAATTACATGTTGAAATGATTTTTTAAAAATTATTTTCTGATCTTTTGTCATCCAAATTCTCTTCCCTCTCTTCTTCCCTCCCTTCATCCTTCCCCAGATGGTAAATAATTTGATAAAGTTTTTTAAAGTGTTGTCATGCTGATACAATTTTCCATTTTCCTCATAAATATATATATTACACTTGCAAGAAAAAAACCTCCTGAAGGAAATAAGGCAAGCAATGGTATGGCTTAATTTGAATTCATACTCTGACAGTTTTTTCAACTGCCATGGATAGCATTTTTCATTATGAATCCCTTGGGGTTGTCTTAGATCCTTTTTGCTGATTAGAATTTAGTCCTTCACAGTTTATCACCATACAACATTTCTGTTACTATATACAATGGTTTGTCTCACTTCACTTTGTATCAGTTCATACAAGTCTTTCCAAGATTTTCTGAAATCAATCTGTTTGTCATTTCTTATGGCAGTACAGTCAGCTGGTTCATTTATCATGGCTTCATTATATTGGTGTTTTTTTAAAATATATCTAAGTCTGTATCACAGAGTTTTTGCTATATTGTGGGATTTTGTGGATGAATAACTCACTGTACACAATGAAAATGCAGTACACCACTACTACTTACACAAGTTTGCCAACTGAGATTGTACATGGCACACTATTGGCTAATGGAATGAAAGGCAACCAACCACAGTGCTGTGATCTGTATCCTGGGTGCTGATTGAGTCACTGTTTATATGAGTGTAGGAAAGGTTAATAAGAGTGTGGAAAAGGTTTATAGGGGAGTAGCAAGGGTTTATAAAGCTTATATATATGTATATATGTATATATATATATGTTATGTTATATTACATTACATTATATTGTATTGTATTATATCTAAAAATAATAAAATAAATATAATGTAGCTACTTCATGCATTTTCACCTGTCGCTTGGGGTCTCTGGAACATAACACCCGAGATAGGTGAGGGATCACTACAAATCACTTTTCTTCCCTGTCCCAGGGCTCACCACTAGTGTGGAAGGATGAAATGGGTCAGTGAAATGGGCTTTAAGGTTCCCATGTTCCTTCCAGAAGTCTCTGTTCTTCACACACTACCTCCCTCTGCTCCTTTCTGGAGAACATCAAAGTTGGGAACAAAGGTCCATCCAGGAATGCTGGGGCACACACTGGGTATGACGTAACATGTCGATCCGCTCATCAGCTCGCTTCACAGGTCACAGAGCTGTACTTTGACCATAGGGCTGAGCAGCCTCCCTCAATTAACTCAATCTTCCTCACCCATAGCAAATATTATTGTTTTCTCTCCTCACCTCTAACTTCTTTCTCTGCCAGCCCTACACCTCCTAGCTTTATGAGTCTATTGCTTAGTGCCACAGTTTTGATATCCTAGGAAATACTAGAGTTAACATAGCTTCAATTAAGTACTGGTTTTACCACTTACCAGGTGTGTGACTGCAGGCAGGGGGCTAAGCCTTGAAGTTCCTTCAGGAGATGATCTAATGTAAACAGTTGTTAAAAGGATGAAATAAGATAATAAATGGGAAAGTTCTCTGCAGCCTTAAAGTAATAGGTCAATGGGAGCTATTATTATTAATTAGATGCTTCATCCCCCAAAAGACAATTCAAAAAACAATAGGTGACAGCATCATTCCAACTGTAGGTTGAGTGGTTGAGTGGGAGAGATTGTAGCACCCAGTGAGATGCTAGATAGAAGTCCCAGAAGAGAGAGAGAGACAAGAGGCAATAACTCAATTATTGAATCAGGAAGATGTAATAAGATGACAAATAACATTTGTACAGCACTTACTATGTGCCATGCATTGTACTAAGTGGATCTTAAATATTATTTTATTTGGTTCTCACAACCACCCTGGGAGGTGGGAGTTATTATTACTCCCATTTTACAGAAAAGGAAACTGAGGGAAGCAGAAACTAAGTAACTTGCCCAGTTTCACACAGCTAGTCAACGTCTGAGGTCAAATTTGAACTCATGCCTTGTTAACTCTGCTCACCACAGATACCTGTCTTGCAGATTCTGGCAGAGCTAGAAGAGAAGGGATAAATATCAAATAATTTAAAATAAGAAGAAAATGCCAATTCAGCCTTGGTTTCTGACATCTCACCTAGACTTTGAGTATAACAGAAAGGAGAAGTAATTCCAAAGAAAGAAACTTATCCTGACCCTCATTTTTACCACCTGGTCATGAGTGCCTTCTGCTGCTCCCTCTGATTGTAGGAGGAGGTGTTTATGAAAAGAGGTGCCCATATAGAAATATATTAATAAACTTTCTATTTATTAATATTCTTTATATATTTATTTCTTATTTTATACATTTATTTTTATTTATAATTATTAATTTTATATAACTTTTTGTAACCATTCATTTATAATTTACATATTTATTTAATTGTGATCCATTAATTTATTTTAGTTAATTAATGTTGATTATTAACTAATTAACCACAATAGCATAATTATATAAATAATTAGTTATTTATAATAATATTTTTGTTTTAATAAATGTCTTGCAGTAATCTGATATCATATATGTGTCTAACTCTAGCTAGTCAAAATGAAGAAGATAAAGGTGAACTCAGGAGCAAGAGATTACAGACTCAAGCCAGTATTAGTTCTCTGCATAGAGCATTTAGCAGTGCAATGTTATAATTATTTTTATTTATCCTCAATATGATCTAAAGTCACTTAAATGAAACTAGCTTATTCAAGCAGATATAAAAAATAAACAGATGGAAACTTATTCCATAGTGATGAATAATAAAAAGGGCCATTGAAGCATGAACAGAGAACAAGGAAGTTCAGAAGGAAGCAGAGACAAAAGGGACAGTTTTGAAAGTAATGTGTAGAATTTAGTACATACTTTTAAAAAGAAAACAGTATGAAATGGAAGCTCACAGCTTCACAGAGGATCAGTCCTCTTTCTAGATCTGCTATGTGGGTGGAAGTGCTCTTTTTGGGGTATTTTGCTTCAGAATAAAGAAAAAACAGATTTTGGTTAAATATTTATATATACACACACACACGTATATAAATATATTGCACACATTATAAGGGACAGTTGGTTGCCTATCCTTTGAATGAGTCTTTTGGTATAATATAGATTAGAATGGCTGCTGCAGATGGCCACTGAGGTGAATAGGAAGAAAACACGTTAGAAGACTTTGGAAAACTGTATAGTGCTGTTCGTAATCCTAGGTTACTTCCCGGCCCATCTTCTTAACATTTTCTCAGTGATGACACATGGTTATGAATCAAGAAACTTAATGATCTTAGGATAAAACTTCCCAGTTATCCAAAGAGTAATGGAACGATATATGGTGGTGTCAGCGGGTTGATAGCATATTACTGAGAATGACTTGTGCCCCAGGTGATTGGACATTATCTAAAATATTCCTCTATTTCTCTATTGTCCCTTAGTTTACTTGAAGTCAGTTTTGAACCTTATTTACTTTCCTGCCCCACCTATACTCTATTGTGACTTTTTTTAAAACCCTTCCCTTCCTTCTTAGAATCAATACCATGTATTTGTTTCAAGGCAGAAGAGCGGTAAGAGCTAGGCAATGGGGGTTAAGTGACTTTCCAGAGTCATGCAGCTAGGAAGTGGCTGAGGTCAGATTCAAACCAGGACTTCCCTTCTCTAGGCCTGGCTCTCAATCAGTCACTCAGCTGTCTCCTATCATGAAGTTTTGAAAATAATCTTTATAACCTTAAGATGATTCTTTGTAATGAAGTGCTTTCTCATGCTGTTCAAATTAAGGTGTAGTGTTGAATGAATTTTCCTACTATATGATACATACTTACGGTGTAAAAGAAAACTAGGTTGCCAAAGGCTGAGACTATCTGAGGCAAGCTAGGGAAGTTCTACCATCTTGGGCTCAGGGAAGAAATGAAAGCAAGCAGTGAATCTCTCTTCTTTCTGGGAGCCCAATTAGATCTATGAAATCCTCTTGATTTCGTCCCTTAAAAGATAAGGTTGGGGTGATGTATGGGGTGTTCAGGGAAGATGAATGCCTCTGGTGTGAGGGCTTGCTGAGCCCTTTTCAGGGCTATTTTCCTCTCTTGGTGTCCACTTGTTACCCATCTCTCATCAGAGGCTACAAGAAGTTATAGCATGCGCAGTTGACCTTCTTGACAGGTAAGCTAAACCAGGTTGAGGATAACCATCAGGCTTCAAATCCAATGATGAGTTATGGGGTGTTTACCCCAGTCATATGAAGATTTCCTCCTGCGTAATGGGTAGATGAGAACAATTTGTTCCAGCAGTCATGAAGGTGGCTGAAGCAGACTCTGTGGAGTTCTTAGAACTTGGTCAGACATAGAAGATGCCAAGGTCATCCATCCACTGCAATCTGAGCCATCACCAGGCATCTTGACTTCTGTCCTGCCTCTTGACATGGATGACTCTAGAATAGAGAGTGAGACTGATGATTTGGGGTAACTCTGCCTCACTTAAACCTAAAATGTTTGCACTAGACAAAAACAACACCAATTGTGATGTCATTTTGGTCCTCTTTGAGTACCAAGTACAACAGCCAAAGGAGAACAGAGAAACTCTCCTCTTTGCCATTCTCAGGCTGTTTCCAGGAGCTTAGTTGGAAGCAAGGCAGCTCCAAAGTCTCCCAAGTAGGCTATATCATTTACAAAGAAGAGTAAAGGCATATCTGGGTCTCATACCACTTCTAACATTTAACAGCTGTGTGGCCAAGTCATCTAACCACTCTAAGCTTTAGTGTCCTTGTCAGCAAAATGCCTGTGTTGCCCACCTTGCACTTTTGGCTCCACGCTGTAGCATGCACTATGGAGTGCCTAGAACTCGGTAGGATTCTGAAGATGCCAGGTTCATCCACTTCATCCTGGGCCAATACTACTCATCCTTTTTTTTTTTTGTCTTGCCAGTGGACTGGAAGAGAGAGGGAGGCTGAAGACTTTGTGTATCTCTGACTCACTTGAGTCCAATTCACTGGCAAGTCAAGACATGACTTTATTTTGTCATTAGTCCTCTTTGAAACTGAAAGATAAAGAACAATGACTTGTTCTTCAGGTCACTGGGCAAATTGAGTGCAATAACAGAACCACACAATGTCGTGATACAAATCTAGCACAAACCTACAATGTTATTTACAGCTTTTCCTGATTGGTGGGTGCCTCAGTCAATCACTCCATCTGGGTCTGGCTTCAAACATGCTTTATTTTACTCCCTACCCATTTTTCAAAGAGTGGGTAAAGCACTGGATCTGAAAGAACTGGGTCCAAATCCAACCTCAGACACTTACTATCTGCATGACCCTAGGTATGCCACTTAACAGCTATTTGCCTCAGTTTCCTCAACTCTAAAATGGGGATCAGCATAGCATTCACCTCCCAGGGCCATTGTGAGGATCAAACTAGATAAAATTTGTTAAGCATTTTAGAGACCTCAAAATGCTATATAAAGATTAGTTATCAACACCATCATCATCTTCTCCAGTTGACATGCCACCTGGACCAGAAACCATATACTAGGGGATTTATCCCCTTTATCTCCAGAATTCCTGATCTGCAAGTCCACATTCCCAAATGGAGGTTGCCTCAGTTGCCCACCACATCCAGGATAGACTCCAGCCAAGTTCCACTAAACTCAACAGCCTTGCTCTCTGCTCTTCCTATTCCTCACCCCCATTTCCTATTGTTTCTCACGCTTCCTAACATTTAGGACTAGTGGAAAGGACTACATAGGGAAAGTAGTGAATTTTCTGTCACAGGACCTATTCAAGCAGAGGATAGATGACCACCTGTCATATTAACTGTACAGAAGATTCCTGAATAGAGTAGGAGAGGCATGGATGAGATCGATGACTCTTCTGATTCTAGTATGTAGGGCTTTCCCAGGGTCCCTTGGAAAATAAATGGTAGACCCAAATTTCAAGCTAAAGCTATTCTGGAAAAATGACTCCAATCTATAACTTGTCACCAGAAAGTAATAGCTCAGCTAAGTGAAGCAGTGGATAGAGTACTGGGCTTAGAACCAGAAAGATTCATCTTCAGGAGTTCAAATCCAACTCAGACACTTATTAGGTATATGACCTTGGGCAAGTCATTTAACCCTGTTTGCCTCACTTTCTTATCTGTAAAATGAACGAAAGAAGGAGATGGCAAACTTCTCCAGTGTCTTTGTGAAGAAAACCTCAAATGGGATCATGGAGAGTTGGACGTGCCTGAAACAATTGAATAAGAAATTAATATGTATTAATTATGTTGCAAAAGAAGGTTCAGGAGTGGGAGACCAAAGTTGCTATACAGATAAACACTGTCATTAATGCAAAGAATATTCAATCATAAAGCATAAAATGTGCCACTTCTTTTCATCATGACATCCACAACATTGTGTTGTTCTTCAACTGTAAATCTGGCTACATGCCACCCCTTAGTAGTACTGCAATTCTTCAGAAAGTCCACAATTTTATCCGTGTGGAGAGCCTCCCTCCCCGACACAGATGACCATTTTCTATGCCTCAGTGGATAGTTTTCTTCATGAGTTTCTGGGACTAGTAAAAAAAAAATCATTAGCTGCTTGCTGGCTTTCATAGGACTGGAGCTTCTCCCCTCTGATGTGGGCTGGGATCATAGGACGCCAGTCAAAGCCTTGTTAACAATAGTAATAACATTCCAGGGTCAGTATCAGGTTCACAAGGTCCTTTCCTCATGACATCACTGTAAGGTAAGTAAGATTGCCCACATTTTACAGTTGAGGAAATCCAGGCTCATAGAAGTTACTTTGGGATAATCTTCCCCCAAACAGTTTTATCTTCTAGCTGGATTTCTCTTTCTTTTCCATTCTTCATACTGTATATTTCATTTTAGGCAGTAATTATTTTAACCATTAGCCATGGTCATCTTCAACATTTCTCTCTTCCAGAAGAATGTAAGCTCCTTGAGGCAGTGGACAATGTTCCCTTTTGCTTTGTTTTTAATCACTTATCCTCAATGCCTAACCTGGAACCTAGTGCATGGGGTTTTTTTTTTTTTAAACCCCTACCTCAGAATTAGTACTGTGTAAGAAGAGCAGTAAGGGTTAGACAATGGGAGTTAAGTGACTTGCCCAAGGTCGCATAGCTAAGAAGTGTCAGAAATCTGATTTGAACCCAGGACCTCCAGGCCTGACTCTCAATCCACTGAGCCATCCAGCTGTCCCCCAGAATAGTTTTCTAATAAACACTGTGTTTCAAGTGATTTCTATCTAAGTTGGAACTTGAATTTGGGTCTTCTGACTCAAAAACCAGTGGTCTTCCCATAATTTCACACTACCTCTTGACGCATCTGTTGGTATAGCCCATGAGAATTCAGACTCATCTCAGGGTTATAGGAAGAATTCAGAGGTTCAGTAAAAAAAGTTTAGCAGGCCTGTACCAGTATTTTGCACAGTAATTATGGCATTTTTTCTAGACATTTTCAGGACCAGGCAATCACAAAGGGCAGTTGATTACCATGACAAAAGAGAGGAGAGCTCTCTTTATTTCAAGGACTAATTTTAAGGGTCTTAAGGGCTGCTTCTAGCAAAAGCATCCCAGCTTGTTTCTGCCATTGTAGGAATCCCTGGGATTCTGCTGTTTGATAAATCTCTTCCTTAAAGCACCCCCCCCCCTTCATTCACTTCCTTTAATTGCAGCAGGAGCAATTTCAGAAGTCCCTTGGGTAGGTAATGTTCCATGAAGAAGTCTGTCAGCAGCAGCAGAATAACCAGCTCCTTGGTACTACAGTTCCTGCTGGATTGCCTTTCAACAGAAACATCTAAGTCCTAGGGGCAAAGTTTGACAAAGGCATTCCCACCCAAGGGCTTTGACCTCTCCAGAGACACCCAAAGGTCCTGGTTTACACCCCAGGCAGAGGGGGTTTACACAGCAGCCAAAAGGTAACAGCCTGGAACACAAAGGAGGATGCTGTATCAGGTATCCTTCCTGGTGATGCTTATTACAGGGATGTGTTTAACCCCATGAGGAATCCAAAGCTTAGGAGGTTAAACATTTTTGCCTGTTTCCATGGTACAAAAATAGTGATGCTGGAACTTAAATGCAAGGGTCCTCATTCTGAATCTGCTCCAAGTATTGGTCTGGAGGGGGGTGAGGCAGAAGGGTCTGCTCCCAAAATATCAATTCGCATCAGGGAGTATGAAGATCCCTGAAGTTCCCTGGAAGTGCTGCCACCTGCTAAGGCGTTTACAAGTCTGCCATGGGAGTGGAAGAGGCTTTAAGGGCTCTTCCGTAGAGCTGGCCACAGGCCTCAAGATGCGATTTGATGCAAAAAGAGTTTACCTAGAAATCAAGAGACTTGAGTTCCAGTCTTACTTGTTCAGTAACCTTAAACAAAGCATTAGCCCTCTCTGGTAGCATTGTGCTATAAAACATGAAACAAACATGAGTCATACAGAGAAGCCTGAAAAAGCATATATAAACTGATGCAAGGTAGCATAAATAGAACCAGGAAAATACCAATATGTGTAATGACTGTAGCAATATAAATGGAAAGAGCCTCCACCAGAAAACAATCCAAACTAAATGTTGTAAAATTATAAAGTCAAAAATAAGACAGATGAGAAGACACCTCTCCCCATTCTGTAGAGAGTTGGGGGGGGGGAAGGTATGGAACAATACTAGTAACATCAAAATTTTTTCAAGGTGCTTATCTCTTCTTTTTGATTTTTATTTGTTTTGAGTGATGGCTCTCATTGTAGGGAGAGAAGGAGAATCAAGTTAATGTAGACGATAAAATAAATCAATGTAAAGTTATTATAAAGAAGAAAAAAATCCTTCTGGGTCTTGTTTTCTCCAATTTATAAAATGAAGCACCTGGTCTGGATGACCCCTAAGATGCCTTTGATTAACTTCAAGGAAGTCAATTCAATTCAATTCAATAAACATTTGTTAGACTCACTCTGTGCTAGGTATTGTGCTAAGTGCTGGGGATACAAAAAGAAGCCAAAGACAATCCCTGACCTCAAAGACCTTACAAGCTAATAAAGGAGACATAATAAAGGAGACAAACAAACATATTCAAAGCAAGTTGAATAAAGAATAAATAGAAAATAATTAAAAGGGAAAAAGCATTAGAATTAAGAGAGGTTAAGAAAGGCTTCTTATAGATGGTAAGATTTTAGTTAGGACTTAAAGGAAGCCAGGGAAGTCAAGAGTCAAAATTCCATTTCTGACAATCTTTGAGTCTATCATTAAAATAATCACTAGTAATAATGGCTAGCATTTAGGGTTTGTAAAGCACTTAAAAATATCTCATTTATTCCTTACTGCAACTGGTGGGGGTCAGGAGTGGTAAAATACTATTGTTAGCCCCATTTTATTGATGAGAAAATCAAGGCAGAGGTGGAGTGACTTAGCCACAGTCATATAGCTAAAGTCTCTGAGTCAGATTTAAACTCAGTTCTGTCTTCTATCCACTGAACCACCTAGCTGCCCTTTCTAAAACAGAATTTGTTCAACTCTTGTACTCTAGTTGGATTCCCAATCCACATGTAATATAAGCTTTGAGGCATACTGAACAGTTCAGAAACATTATCTTAGACACAGACAGCCCGGGGGAATGAACACACTGCAAGTATTATAATTCCTGTTTTTCTTGTTGCTTAATCTTTTTTCAGTCATATCCAACTCTTTATGACCTCATCTGGAGTTTTCTTTGCAAAAATATCAGAGTAGTTTGCCATTTCCTTCTCCAGCTCATTTTACAGATGAGGAAATGGAAGCAAACAAGATTAAGTGACTTGTCCAGGGTCATCCAGCTAGTAAATGTCTGAAGTCAGATTTGAACTCAGGAAGATGATTCCATGCTTGGCAAGAGAAAAAGAAATGGAGGTTAGGAGAACTGACTTGTCTAGAGTCATACACTCATTATGTATCAGAGCTTACAGGAAATTTCAAGTCTACATGCATTCAAGTCAATACTGTTTCTGCTTTGTCAGTTAGTCAATCATTCTCCTTTTTCCAGGTTATACAAGATACACAAGTGAAACCAGAGAAGTTGATGGTAAAGAATTCAGAGCAGAGCAAAGATTGATCACCAGCCTTAGAGTCGGGAAGACTTGGGCTTGAGGTCTTGCTCTGATACATCTTGGCTTTGTAGTCTTGGGAAAATCACTCAATTTCTTGGAGTCTTGGTTTTTCTCATATGTAAAAATGAGGATAATAATAGAACTTACGATTTTGTTGCAAGACTCAAAGGAGCTAATGTTTGTGAAGCACTTTGCAAATCTTAAAGCACTATAGAAATGTAAGTTATTATTAATTCAAAAGACTCCAAGGTTCTTGAAGCTATAACTAGCATAAAGCATCTGGGACTTGTCCTAACCCACTGACTCCTAAGAGGCATACTTCACCTCCCTTTGAGTGTCGACATAGTAGGGGTTAGTGAGGGTTCTTCAAAGTTGTCTCTTTTGGAATGGCAAGCGAAGAAGACTAAATCTCCCACCTCCACCCACCCTGGGGAGGAAATCTGCCCTCTGGACCACCAGTCCATGAAGGTCTTCCATTGTTTTAACTCTTTCCTGGCACAACTGCCCCTAACTGGGGTGAGTGTGCATGGGAACATACACATACACACATATATATTTACACACACATATTAAATTTCTCAGCAGCAATAGCCCACTATAGCTTCAGGGTAACTTGGGGTCTCTTTTTCTCTTCCCTTGGGCCCTTTGCTGATTAGGTGCCAAAGTTCCTAATTATAACACTGAAGCCTACTAAGGCCCAACTGCCTTTGGCTTGTTATATTACACAAATTCTCTTGGCTACTTCCAACTTCTTTGGAAAGTCTTTTTTTATTCTCCAGCTGAACGTTGAGTATCCAGCCTTCTTGGAAAAATGACCGAGATTATTTTAGGAAGCCTCCTAACTCTACCTTTTAAGCTTTCCAAGGGAGTTCTTATTTCCACCAGTAGTCATTCCAAGTTGTCCTCTCTTAGAAGCCTGTCTTCCTAAAAGCAAAGAGAAGGAAAGAGCTAGAAATAAGAAGACCCAAGTTCAAACGAAGACTTTGCTACTTCATAACTATGTAAAGTTAGAGGAACTTCCTTTGTCATTTTTTACGTCTCAAATGAGAAGGAAGGAAACAAGAATTTATAATACTACTCAGTATGGAGCCCTTGACAAATATGATCTCCTTTGATGCACCCAACAATCCTGTGAGGTAGGTGCTGTTATTATCACTTTTTACAGATAAGAAAACTGAGGCAGAAAAAAGAAAACAGAGGCAGACCAAAGTGAAGTGACTTTCCCAGGATCATATAGCTCAAACATGTCTAAGGTCATACTTGAGAAGGTTATATTAAATGATCTTTAAAATCCTTTCTTTACCCAGTGAAACTGTACTTCAGCTATGGGAAGGATGGAGGAGGGGAAGGAGGAATAAAAAATGATTTTTGTAACCAAGGAATAACATTTGAAATTGAAAAAAATAATAAAATTATTTTGGATTTGGGGAAAAAATCCTTTCTGGATCTTTTTATGAGCCCATGATTCCTGAACTTCTAAGTCTAAGGACTAATTGCCTCTGAGCTCCTGAGAAACCACTAGTGTGGAACCTTAAGTGAATCAATGGGGAACCCAAGTGACTTTGAACCTTTCTTTGGGTCCTGAGCACTAGATTAAAGGTAGACAGGAAGAGGAAGGTCTAGGGGAACTGCAGAGAGGCCATAGGGAATCAGCAAAAGTTGGTTCAGCACTGTCCTTAATGCAAAGAATATTCAATCAGAAAGCATAAAATGTGCTACTTCTTTTCATCATGACACCCACAACATTGTGTTATTCTTCAACTACATGGTAAATCTGTTGACTACTGCAATTCTTCAGAAAGTCCATAATTTCTTCCATATGGAGAACCTCCCTCCCCAACTCAGATGGCCATTTTCTATGCCTCAGCTAGGCACGGTGCTGGCTTCTCAAGAAGCACCTCACCAAAACTTTCTTTCTTCAAAATACATAGTACATGCTACATTTACTGCCACACAATGCATAATCACACATGTGCACATGTGTAAGTCCTACATACACATGTGATGGAACATGACACATGCATGATGATATACTTGCCATTAATCAGACATTTCCCTGCACCGAATATCACATATGTATGAATTTATACATTTGTGCCTGTGAACAAACTAACACACATGCACCAAGACACAAATTTACAAAGTCATATGCACACATGTGCACAAACACATTTAGTTCTCAAACCATATAGTTTTCTGGAATATTTTGAGCTTTAAAATAGATACTGATATGAGCTCAGGTTTCCCTCAGGTGCCCCATTTCTATCCAGATATCTGGAATTAAATCTTAAGGATCATGTTCCTCTACTTTCATGGACTGGGCCATCTATTTTCAGGCATCCTTGAATCAAGGATCATTTGTATTGGATATTGGGTTGATGTGATTTGCTCAGACTCTTTCTCTTCACCCTCGTCCATCCATAGCTTTAACATAGACCTCCAGGAGTACAAAGAAGATAGCATTTGTAGACAGAGGACCAATTGGTCAAGTCATTGTTTTAAGGCCTCTGTTTATGGAGACATGAGGCCAGTTAATGAAAATTATTCAACCCTCAGAACCTCCCTGAAAACTTCCCTGGTAAGTCTGAAGAGATGACATTGTCAGTGGAAGAGAAACAACAATTACAAAAGCAAACAAAAAATCAATGAGAGAAACAGTGAGAAGTTCCAGTGTTTTGTTGTCCTGGGCTCAGTGGGTGAAAGGTACAGTTTCCTGAGGTCAGCAATGGAAATAACAAGCCCATTACTAGGGCAAGTCCTCTGCCAGTGAGAATCTAAAGGCTGGACTTTGCTCCCTTGGCTTAAGTTTGAACATGTTGGCAGTATTTACCCTGGGAGACGGGAACAAAAAGGCAAAGGGCGTGGAGATCACAGTGACTCCTGGAGAGTAGGACAGAGGGGCCAAAGTTGTCCTTTCAGCCCGTGCTGTCCTCAATGGAACAAAATGCCAAACTTACCCCAACACTTTCAAAGCACCCAGGAGATCAACAGAGGCTCGGGGCACCAGCTTACAGAACATTGGGCTAGGAACAGAAGATTAAATTGTGGCTCTACCAATCACTGCACCACAGATCTAGGGTGGGAAGAGACTTTAGAGCCCAATTAATTCTAGTGCTTTCCTTCTCTTGATTATTTCCTATTTATCCTGTATGAAGTTTGCTTATACATGTTTCCTTAATGTCTCCCTCTTTAGAATGTAAACTCCTTGAAAGCAGGGACCTTTTATTTCTTTTGGTGTCCCTTGCACGTAGCACAATGTCTGGCATAAACTAGCACTCAGTGAATGTTTTTATCTGAGTGATATTTCTATGGCACTTTAAGGAGGACAAAGTATTCTTTCCCCCATAATCTTATGAAATAGATAGTTTTTTTCCAGATGAAGAAACTGAGTCCAAGGAAGGCTAAGTGTGTGACCTGAGATCAGACAATTATTAAATCTGGATTTGAACTCACATCCTAGGAGTCCAAGTTCAGTGCTTTTCCCATTTCACCATGGACTAACTGGTTGTACTTAGGCAAATCACTTACTTCTTTGGGCCTCAATTTTCATATCTGTCAAATAGGATAATCATTCCTGTCCCAGCCACCTCATGGGATCACAAAATAAGGGATATAAAAGTGTCCTATGAAATGAGACCTGTTGGCAAAGGGCTTTGTAAAAAGGTTATCTGGTCCTGAGCTGCAAGGAAAGCAGTTCCCTTCCTCTCTTCTCAAACTTTCCAAGTGGGATCTTTTCTCTTCCTCTGCCAAATTCTTTGTTGGTCTCTTGGGAGCTTTGAAAGTGATGGAATGTTCTTGACATTTTCTCCCATTAAAGAGAGGAAGTTCTTCTCATCTTTCTCCCCAGGGCAGAGCCCAGCAGACCATCTCAGGCTACTGTCCTTCCCAAGTCTGTTAGCATACCAGGTGAGCTTCCACATATGTGTGAAGCTTCAAGACACCCATGACCGTGTGCTAGGTAATACAGAATGGGCTGCCTTGTCAGGCAATAGGTTTCTAATTACTGGAAATCTCCCAGTAGAGGATGGATGGCCACTTGATGGGGATGCCATAGAAGGGATTCTTTTTTAAAGTATGGGCTGGACTCCCTGGCCTCCAAGTTCCCTTTCAATCCTGAGATTCTGTCATCTAAATCTCCTTTTTTCCCTACAGTCCAGCACAGTGTTCTGCATATAGTTAATGCTTAATAAATATTTGTTGGATTGAATTGAGCTATACCAGATAGAACTAAATTTCTTTTTTTTTTAAACCTTTACTTTCCATCTTGGAATCAATACTGTGTATTGGTTCCAAGGCAGAAGAGTGGTAAGGGCTAGGCAATGGGGGTCAAATGACTTGCCCAGAGTCACACAGCTGGGAAGTGGCTGAGGCCAGATTTGAACCTATGACCTCTCATCTCTAGGCCTGGCTCTCAATCCACTGAGCTACCCAGCTGCCCCAGAACTAAATTAAAATGCAATTAAAGGGTGGAGTCAGTACCATATCAATGCCTACTTTAAATTTAAGGAGTTTAAAGAACCCCTCAGAACTCTCAGAAGGAGCACCTTGTTTATAAGAAAAATGATAAAAACTCACATTTCTCTGGCTGTCCTCCATGCCTGGAATGCTCTCGATCCTCATCTCTACTGGCTTCTTTGGTTCCCTTCTAAACTAAACTCCCAACTAAAATCCTATATTTTCCAGGAAACTTTTCCCAACCCCTTAAAATTAGTGTTTTCCTTCTTTTAATTATTCCCTGTTTATCCCATACATAGCTTGTTTGTATATATTTGCTTGTTGTCTCTTCCTTTAGATTGCAAACTCCTTGAGAGGAGGAAATATCTCTTGCTTCTTTTGTTGTCTCTTGCACACAGCACAGTGCCTGACACATAGTAGGCACTCAATAAGTGTTTATTGATTGATAGAGTGATATTTCTATGGCACTTTAAGGTTGGCAAAGCATTTTTCCCATCATAACTCTATGAAGTAAACAGTGTATTATGATCCTCCTTTTACAAATGAGCCAACTGATGTTCAGAGGTTAAGCATTTCACTTGTGGTTACCTGATGTTAAAATTAAATTAGTCTCTAGTAACAAAATATATTTTATGAGGTTTATTAAAGATTATTAGAAATCAAGGACACAAAATAATAAACCATGTGCCTTAGGGCTGATTAGCCCATTCACAGCCTACTTACTACATGTTGCAATGTCCGAGTAGAGGAAGTGAGAGGCTCTTGAGAGGCAGAGAGATCCTTAAATACTAAATTGTGATCTCGCCCAGGTGGAAACTCAGGTGAGATGATAGGGAATTCTGGGAAATACCAAGGGCTTCTGGGGGTTGAATTCTAGGGTTCAAATCTCCATTTTACATTGACTAGCACCCGAGCTAGAATTTGAACCCAGACCTCCTGTTCCTGAGTTCATTACTCTTTCCACTACCCCAGGCTGCCCCTCTCACACATTCAGTCTGCATTGCAATGATCTGCATACATGAAGACTCTCCCCTATTATATTGTAACCTTCTTGAAAGTAGGGGTCACCTCATTTTTGTCTCTGCAGCTCTAGCATAGGGTCTTGCCCATATGAATGGGCATATACAGGAAGGCTCAGGACTTCACTTGGATGAATGTGCAAATACGTGAAGAATCTATGACTGCGTTTGCCTGGATCCATCAGTGGCAGATCACCAGCCCCCAGTAGATCATCTGTAAGGGGTTTCCTGAAGCATGTGGCATTTAGGCGACTCACCAAGGTTCACCCAGCCAGAAATGTCACCAGGCAGGTTTGAATCCATGTCTTCCAAGTCCAGTTCCTTACCTTGATACCATGATGCTTCTGTAGTAAGGACTCAAATGTTTATTGAATCAAAGGCAACATGACATTTAAATTTTTCTTTTGTAAATTTAACTAATGCACTTTAATAAAAACCCTCAAACGTGCTATTAGCTCCCCTGCATTCAACTCAAATGATGAGTTCAATTCTCCTTGAAAAGTAATGGGCTGAGGAGCAATAGGGTGACTCAGTGAACTGAGAGCCAGACCTAGAGATGAGAGGTCCTGGGTTCAAATGTGACCTCAGAAACTTCTTAGTTGTATGATCCTGGGCAAGTCCCTTAATCCCAGTCGCCTAGCCCTTAATGCCCACCTGCCTTGGAACCAATACTTAGTAGTCATTCTAAAATGGAAGGAAAGGATTTTTTAAAAGGAAAGAAAGAAAAGGAATGGGCTGAGTGTAAAAGTTTCCCAACTCAGCTTTGCAAGGAGGCCCTGGAAGGCCAGACTCAAGCCCATCACAGACTTCCTCCGCAGCAATTACCTCAATTGTGTTTCTGTTAGGGGGCTCGATTTATGACATTGCAACAAGGATGAGAAAAGAAAATGTTTCCATGGGAACGAAGTTTTTTTCAACACAAGACTCAGTGTTTAAAAGCTACTTTTCATCTAATTTTCTCCCTGAAAATTAGCCTGAAACTTTCCTGAGACAGAAATTTTTAGCATAACAGCAGGCTAGCACTTATGCCTGCAACCACAAAGGCAGATTTTCCCCCACCCTCCTCCTCTTCCCTACCCCAGCCTGAAGAGAGCTGCTGAGAATTAGTATGAATCCAGCCACTACTTGTTCCGTCAGAGTTAAAAAAGGGACAGCATGTCTGTTTTGGTGTGACCAGAGACAAGGGCTCCCTGCTGGAAATCAGGTTTTGATATTTCTCCCCCCTTTTTCTAACTTTCATGTGCCTGCTACTGAACTTTGACATTCTTTCAGCATTTTCCAGACCTTCTGTAATATTCCCCTGGATAGAACAGGAGGGAAAATATTCTTACCATTGCAGTTGTCCTAGAAGTGGTGGACTCAGGGTGCAGAATGAGACCCTATTTTTTTGTACATGGCCAGTGGAATAATATTTTTTGACTATAATTTTTGTTAAAAGAATTTTGTTTCTCTCCTTTTTTTCCCTAACATAGGCAAGAAGAGAGGAAGCAGAGAAAATAGATTTTTCTTAATTTAAATACATTTTAATTTTTAAAAAACCAAATAACTTTAAAAAGTTTAGAGCTGCCCAAAAATGAAATGAGCTCTCTGGAAGGCTGTAAACTCTCTCACTGGAGGTCTTCCAGTAAAGTCTGGATGACGACTTGTCAGAAATACTTTAGAGAGGATTCCTTTTTGGCTCTAGGTTGGACTAGATTGTTCTAGTCTGGGGATGCCCAGATTGAAGGCAAGAAAAGCTGTGTCCTAGAGTCTGTGCCAGGATGCAGCTGTCTATGATTTTACAAGCCAGTTTAAGAGATTGAGGTGTCTACGGCCTCGAAACCCAGTGTTAAACCTTAGGGAGACTAGTTTTGGGGTGAAGGAGGTTTAATATGTGGGTTGCAGATGGAGTTGTTCAGTCATTTCCAGTTGTATCCAACTCTGTGGCCCCATTTTGGGTTTTCTTGGCAAAGTGGTTTGAAAATTCCCTTTTCTAGTTCATTTTACAGTTGAGGAAACTGAGGCAAACAGATGACTTGCCCAGGGTGACTCAGCTAGGGTCTGAACTCAGGAAGATAAGTTTTCCTGACTCCAGGCCTGACACACTATCCACTGTACCACTTATCTGCCTGTGGATAGATTTAGCCCAGGTATTTCATGAAATTAGAGTATGTGTTCAAGAGAATGCATGTGAGAATCATTGTGTAGGAGAGGGAGGGGAAGAGTTGGTGCTTTCAGACCCAGTTGGTTGCCTTAACTTGGTACAAGATGGGAGTTTGGAATGCGTTCAGGGTCCACATTCAATGATGCCATATTGGGTAGCACCATGGTGGAGAGCTCTTGACAGTTTTTTTATTGTATAACATATCTGAATGGCAAATTTCTGAGCTCCATTTTTTTAATCTCCAAGGGAACCAATGGAGGTAGGGCATGAGGAATGTCTTGCAATGTGGTAGGTCTATGACTCAGATAACTTCTGAGATACCTTCTCAGATTCTGTAGTATGCTGATAGTCCCGGTAACCTGACATCACCCAATCCTTCCCAGGAGATTAATGTTTCATCTAACTGTAAAGGCTTGCAGGAAAAGAGAACTCACCTGCTACCTCTCCACAACCTCCCTCAAAGAGGAAATACTCTTTTATTTCTCACCTGAATTTCCCCTTGCTGAAGTTTAAATTATCCATCCTGGTTAGTACTCTAGAGCAATCCCTCCCAGGAAACAGAGGCAACATGGCAGAGTGGATGGGGCACCAGCTTGGAAACAGGAGGATTGGGGTTTAGATCTGCTTTTCTAATCAGATGAATCGGGGCAGTTCATTAACTGCTTTTGCCACTGTTTCAGCTATTTGCATAAGGGAGGAATGGGCAGAGAAGGTTAAATTAGATTTGAAGGGCTTTAAGATATCTTCCAACTGTAAATAATTCTATGAAAAGAAATACATTAAAATATTTATATGATATATCAATATCTCAAGGCTTTCAGTTGGTCAGTAAACATTTTTTAAACCTTTACCTTCTGTCTCAGAATTGATACTAACTATTGGTTCCAAGGTAAAAGGTCTAAGCAGTTGAGGTTAAAAGACTTGCCCAGGGTCACACAGCTAAAAAGTTTCTCAGATCAGACTTGAAAGTAAATAAACATTTATTAATTGTCTACTATTTGCCGAGCACTGTGCTAAGTTATCCGGATACAAAGAGGCAAAAAACAATCCCTGCCTTCAAGGAGGTCACAATTTAGCAGGGGAGACAAGCCCATGCTTGCTTACTCATTGAATAAGTGAGCTACTCCCATGCCTGCCTTTTTCCCTTCCATGGGGACATCTTTCTCCTTCACCTTGGAACTGGGGTACACTCTTCCCTTTTGCTCCTTAATTACAGTAGTCAATCAGTTGATAAATATTTATTCAGTGCTATGTACTAGGTTCTGTGCTATGTGCTAGGAATGCAGATATAAAGAAAAAAAAGATGGTCCCTGCCCTCAAGGAGCTTAGAATCTAATGGGGGAAGACACACAAAAGGAAGCTAAAAATGAGGTGGCGGTAGGGAAGGAGAATGGTACTGAGAGCAGGACTGTTATGGAAAAGTTCAGAGAAGTAGGGCTGGATGGGAAATGAAGAGAAGGCTGGCCTGGACCAGCCTCTGCTGAGGGAGACAGAACAACTAAGGACAATCTTCACAGGCAAGTGAATGCTTGATAGATGTGAATTGATCAAGTCCAGCGCTCTATCCACTCTACCATGTTGCTTCTGTGTTTCCAGGGAGGGATTGCTCCAGAATTCTAATCAGGATGGCTAATTTAAACATTTTAAACATCAGCAAAGGGAATTCAGATCAGAGACAAAGAGAGGCTACTTTCTTTAGGAAGAGCAGCTGTGGAGATGACAAGTGAGCTCTCTTCCCCTCAAGGCCTTTACAGTTAAGTTAAAATACGATTATGGAAAATTAACAGTAAACTCTGTCTCGTTTCCTATTGCTCTGTCTACATTGGTTCTATTTATCTTTCTCTTATCCCCACATTGCTTTGGAAGAAGCTCTCCATCAGATGGAGCTCCATTCTAGTCTCCCTCAGCTGGTTTTGGGCTTTGCTGTCAGTTTGCAAAAAGCAAATCCTTTCTTGCCCCTGGGACTAAGATCCTAAATTTTCAAATGCATCTCTTTCTTCCCTATGGTTATTTTTAATTTTCATGAGTCAACAGGAATCTTTCCTATAATAGGAGTTAATTCACAATATAAATTGCAATCCCTGTGGAATCCAGTGGCATGGAGTGCACTTCCATAACAAATAGCTGCTCTATGATTCACAGATCTCCTTTGGGCAGCACAGCTCCTAAGCAGACAGCGAAGCTCTGCCCTGCAGGGAACAGGGAAGAGCAAGTGGACTGATGGGTTCAAAGTTCACTTCAGTGAGGCAGGGTGTTCTATTAATGAGAAGGGAGGTGCCAACAGAATATGGAACCCAGACTAGTTGAGGGAAGGACAATGATGTTTGGAGTGACATTCTGTGAATCTGTCCGAGTCTGAACCATCTTTAGGAATCATCCTGAGCAAAATGGTAAAGTAGGAAAAAGATCAGAGCATTTAGAGCTGGAAGGGACCCCAGGACTAAGTAAGCCAACGAAGGTGTGAACAATAGGCTTGACCCCTACTCTCTCCACCCCTGACTATTCTTTGGATGGGCCAGAATGAGTTACCACTAGTAATTTATACATATATAGGTACAGAGATAGATATAGATGCTCACACATATGTTACACATTGGGGGATACAAGCACAATTCTTTTTTTTAAATAAATAAATAAATAAATTTAAAAGTTTGGACATAGCTACATTAGATTGTGAAGTCCAACTCACATTGTTTATAAGGAAATTGAGCCCCAGATGGAGAAGTAGCATAAAAAATTGATAGACTAGGTCCTGGGTTATCTGATTTCCCATCCAGTGCTCTTTTTATTGCTCTGAATTATACCTCCAGGACCAAGGAAACCTAGTGAGAGTTCTGGGCTCAAATCTTAGACCCTTGCCTTCTGTCTCAGAATTGACACTAAATGTTGGTTCTAAGGCAGAAGAGGAACAAGGGCTAGGCAATGAAAGTTAAGTGACTTGCCCAGGCTCACCCAGCTAGGAAGTGTCTGAAGTCTGATTTGAAGCCACATCCTCCTATCTCCAAGCCTGGTGCTCTATCCCCTGAGCCACCCAGCTGCCCCAGTTGTGCCAGTTCTTGAATGAGAGTTGAGCTGAGTTCCATAGCCACAGTTTAACTCCCATCTCACCCATTCGTTTTCCAAATGCGAGGTGTAGCTCCTATTTTAAATTTCTCTTAAAATTTCTTAAGACTCTTTTGCCCAAACGGTGGAAAATAACTTCCATGTATCCTTGATTATGAGGGATAGTTTTGCAAAAATAAGGCTTGACCAAGATAAATAGCCAATAATAGAGCCCATTACTCAGGGTGATGAGAAAAATGAACAAGACAGTACCCAGATCATGCACCAAAATATTATATCACTGAGTTATCAAGACTAGAAGGACATTGTAAGAACTTCTGAAATTTCAGTCTCTCTTTCATGCTGTAGTGAGTAAAAGCTGAATTTTTTTTCCTCTGAGGTATTCCAAATGAAAATTAATTCCTTAAATGGAAAGAAGCACACATCATTTATTGTATTGTGAAACACATTTTCCAGAGAATCAAATGTTTAGTTTTTTATTCACATGTATTTTATTTTATAGTTTATGAAACAGCCATGATTTTCTTTGATTAGAAAAATTCACTGCCAAAAAAGAAATGGGTCATAGGTATTTTTTTTTGATCCAGTTGTTAAACATTTGCCAGCACACCTCTTATTCCTAGGTTCTTTGCCCCTTGTTCCAGAGACCCATGATTGCCTTCCCACCTTTTTCTGATAAGATGAAGTGAAATAAGTAAAGAGAACACAAGATTCCAAGTCAGGAGTAGACCTGAGTTTAAACCCAGGCTCCAATACTTAATGACTGTGTGACCATGAGGAATCCACTTATCCTCACTGAATCTAGGATGTTGATGATGATAGTAACACGGAGGCCACCTCCCTCGTGGCCCTGAGAAGAAAGGGCATTCAGAGTACTTTGAAGTCTTAAAAGCATGATTTAGACATCAATTTCTATTATTACTGATGCTCATAAAATTAAAAACTAGAAGGATGATTAGAGGTTAGTGTGATGGGACAAAGATTCCTCGGTGTAAAGTGGGAGGACCTGGGTGCAAATCTTTGATCATACAGGGAAGAGATATCAGAGATAAGATTGGAACCTAAGTCCTATGTCCCTGAATCACTGCTCTTTAGTAATGTGGTGAGGAGAATGCCATAAGATGAATTGGAGGGCAAGGACTGGTGTGCTGGGAAGCAGGGCTGGGGAAAAGGAATTTTTTTGATGGCACTTGCACAGCTGTTACTGGGCATGGACTAAATGCCATTTACCAAGTGGATGACCATTCTTCAAGCCTATTTACTCTTAAAAATGGAGAGTTTACCAGGAATCTAGTGGCTAGAGAGCCTGGTTGTCTAACCCTAACCACTCAAATGGAGAGAGGCAACCAGGAATCTAGAGCCCAGAGAACCTGGTTGTATAACCCTAAGCACTTAACTTCTACATGCTCTAGCAAAGCCTAGTAGGAACAGAATAATTGCTTTGGCAGAGGGAATTTCCTACAAGAATAAAAAATCATCACCAACAAAATGGGCATAATAATAATTGTGTAACCTGCCTTCCAGAGTGCTGTTTTGTTCATCTTAAAGTACCATATCAATATGAGAAATCAGTGTTCTCTAGTCCAGAGCCCACTGTAGAAAAATAGAAAGAGCACTGACTTGGGGGTCAGAGAATGTGGGTTCAAATCCTACCTCTAGTTCTAATTCCTTGACTTCTTAAAACTTAAAAATTAATTAGCTTCTTTGAATCTTATTTTCCAACATCTTTAAAAGGAACAGGTTGAATTTCCAGGCCCTTCCATCTCCAGATTTATGACCCCAACATCATGCAGGGGAACCTGAGAACCAGAGAAGGAAAGGAACTTACCTAAGTTCATACAGGCTACAATCAGCAGAGCTGGGATTCAAATCTGGACCCTCTAACTCTGAATACAGCACTCTGGTCTTTAAGGTGAAACTTTTCCCTGGTTTCTCATTATCCCTAGAAATGCAGTAAAGCATAACAGTGCCAGGGGAGGAAAGCTATCTTTAAAAAAACAACAGGCTCTTCTTCAGAAAAACCGGAGGACAGCTGTTGTCCATCCCCTCATCCTAGTCATTGCATAAGAAAGCTGAGTCTATAAAGAGTTTAATTATGTAATTTAAGTCATTTTCTTGGGCTAGACAAATATTTACAGCATGCTTCACACAAATAACTTTGCCCAGAGAAGATTTCTGCTGCTCACTCTGGCTTGGAAAGCTCAGAGAATCCTCCTCATAAATTTGCATAGCCCATTACAGAAAGGCACTGAAGATAGAAATGTGTCTGTGGCAAGACAGCTCCTGCATGGTGTGTGCTCCTAGCAGGTGGTAGACACCAACTGGAAGGAAAAAATATCAATGAGAAGAAATTTGCAAGTTTCAGCAAGTAGGACCTGTTTTCTGCTTCCCTTTCTGTCACCTTTCCAAGCCTCCTCCTGGAGACAGAACAACGTTTATACATTTGTGGTTTGTTACTAAGATCCTAATTGCTTCAGTCCAGAAGGAAGTTCTGGCTTTTTTTTTTTTTTTGCTTTCCTTGTCAGGAAATTTGCCCTATTGATGACGCTGATGGACACAAAAGTGGGAGTTGTCATCTGTTAAAACAAAGGAAGAGGGTCTATATGCATCCATTTCCTTAATGACAATATTTCTGACCTAAATACTCCATTATGATTAGATAGCTCTTTGTGGACCCAACAACCCAGGAAATGCAAGTATTATTATCCCCATTTTACAGACAGAGAAACTGAGATGTAATGAGGGGACCCAGGTCACCTGGTCAAAAAGGGACAGATTAAGGAATAGAACTCAGTCCCCAGATCATAACCATTCATTCAATGTTCTATTATATCATATTGTCTCTCAACAGACATAGAAAAGAATCATCAACTGCTCAAACTGATGGGCCCCAAGAATTCACTAGGGCCAATCATCTTCCTTTACTTGTGCTAGATGAAGATTGGGGAAGTTCAGCCTGGAGAAGAGAAGACTCAGGGACATAACTAACTTTCAGTATTTCAAGGTCTGTCACATTGTTGTGGGATTCGATTTATCCCTTTTGGCCTCAGAAGCCAAGAATAACAACAATGAGTGGAAGATGCAAAGAGGTTGATCTAGGCTTGTGGTCAGAAAAAGCTACCTAAAAATTGGAGTTGTCCCAAAGCCTTAAGAAGTTCTTGGTTCCCCTTCCATAGAAATCTAAAAGAAAAGACTTGGCAACCATTTGTTGGGTATATTATAGTAGGGATTCCTTTCACTTGTGAGCTGGGCCAGACAGCTGCAATTAGTAGGAAGAGAGGGAGAAAGGAAAGGAGGGAGGAAAGAAGGAAGGAAGAAAGGAAGGAAGGAAGGAAGGAAGGAAGGAAGGAAGGAAGGAAGGAAGAAGGAAGGAAGGAAGGAAGGAAGGAACGAAGGAAGGAAGGAAGGAAGGAAGGAAGGAAGGAAGGAAGGAAGGAAGGAAGGAAGGAAGGAAAGAAAGAAAGAAAGAAAGAAAGAAAGAAAGAAAGAGGGAAGGAAAGAAGGAAGGAAGGAGGGAATGAGGGAGGAAGGGAAGAATGATCATATGTTAACTTTGGAAGAGATTTCAGTTTAAGTAAAGGCTTATCTAGCTAATCTGAAAGACCCTTTCTTACTATGAAGTTATGTGAAAGCATGTGGAATATTGACAGGAAGGAAGGAGGTATCATGACAACAACAATAATAAATATATATAGAACATTAAGGCTTACAAAGCATTTTCTTTATAACAACCCTGTGAGATAGGTGATGAAAGCATTACTCCCATTTACGAAGGAGAAAATGAAGACTAAGAAGTTAAATAACTTCTCAGTCACATCATCAGGAAGGGACCAAATCAGGACTCAATCTAAATTTCTCTAAATTGTGGTCTTTCTACTGTCCTATAAGGATGTCACAGAAGAAAGGAAGAAGGAGGGGTCAATATAAGGGCATTGAAAGCCCATAGAAAGCATCCAAGTTTTTCAGTTTCCATTTGACTGACTACAGTGATGATGGATGATTAAGAACATATGATAACCAGATTGCTTATCATCTCTGGGAGAGGGGAGGCAAGGGAAGGAGAGAGATATTTTGGATCTTATACTTTTTGAAAATGTATATTGAAAATTGTTATTACAAGTAACTGGGAAAATATATCTATATATGTATACATATATTTGTATATATACAGAGAGAAAGAGAGAAAGAGAGAGAGAGAGAGAGAGAGAGAGAGAGGAGAATGTATGATAACAAAATGTCACTGGATTTAGAACAAGAGGTCCTATGTTAGACTTGGACTTGCAATTTGCTACTTGCCATTCATTATCTGGTAACCTTTGTTACCAGAAAATCACTGCCCCTCTCCATCTCAATTTCCCTATATGTAAAAAGAAGTAGTTTGGCTCCAAATCCTATGATCCTTTAAAAAATAAAATAAAAGAGTTAGGCAAAGACCAGCATAAAGAAGCAGCCAGCAGCAGATGATTTCTGCCTCAGCATATTGGATTCAAGCTCCATCCAACGTCTATGGACCTTGAGCTAATGCAATAACCCAGTACCAGGGAACCCCATTCACTCCTGGTGGTATCTTTTTTGTTAACCTATGGCACACTGCTCTTTGCTCGATAATTCTGATGAGCCTGGGCAGTAGGAGAAAGGTCTATGGGTAGCCGCCAAAATAAGAAACTGCAGACTTAAACAATGTTTCAGAAGGCATCTAAACCTTACAAAGAGTTTCCATGTCAAGTATGTGGGGAAAAGGGACAAACCAGGATGCTTGCAGTTTTTTAAATATGTGCAATTTCTTCTCAGGAATCCTTTTTTTTTCTATAAGAAAGAACTTAAATTCATAGACCCAAGCCTCTAGAGCTGGAAGAGGACTTAGAATATAAAACGTCAGAGCTAGAAAGGACCATAGAGATCATCTTAACCTCTCTTTTTAAAAATAAATCAGATTAACTATATCTACTATACTTACAATTATAAACATTTTTTAACTACTACATCAGTTGCTCAGGACTTGAACAGTTTTGATGCTCAATAAATATAGAAAGAAAGAAAGAAAGAAAGAAAGAAAGAAAGAAAGAAAGAAAGAAAGAAAGAAAGAAAGAAAGAAAGAAAGAAAGAAAGAAAGAAAGAAAGAAAGAAAGAAAGAAAGAAAGAAAGAAAGAAAGAAAGAAAGAAAGAAAGAAAGAAAGAAAGAAAGAAAGAAAGAAAGAAAGAAAGAAAGAAAGAAAGAAAAAGAAAAAGGGAGGGAAGGAAGGAAGGAAGGAAGGAAGGAAGGAAGGAAGGAAGGAAGGAAGGAAGGAAGGAAGGAAGGAAGGAAGGGAGGGAGGTAGGGAGGGAGGGAGGGAGGAGGGAAGGAAGGAAGGATCCCTGGTATAGTGAAAACAGACAGAGATAGATCAGTAAAGCTGGAGGGGAGCTTAAATAATAGTGATGCTTCATTTCACTTTAGACTCAGGTGTTTCACCCATTTCCTCCATGGCCTTAAGAGCACCTCTACCTCTGAAAATATCCTTTTTTCCTTTATTCCCCACTCCAATTCTGGAACCATTTCTGTCATTATCTTATTGCTTTAGGAAACTTTTATTGAAGTTTGCTAATATTAGTGGTAACAGGCATTTTTGCTTTACATCTGATCTTAATGGAAAGATGTCTAATTTTTCTCTATTCCATGTTTATTTATGGTTTTAGATAAATAATATGTAATATATTATGAAAAGTTCTATTTATTCCTATGCTTCCTACTATATCTAACAGAAAAAGGTGTTGGATTTTGCCAAAATCAATGTATTAATATAATAATTTCATTCTTATTATTTATATTAATATAATGTTTATATTAATGTTACATATATTAACATACCTTACTGTAATTAGAGTCTCTCTCATATTGATCCAAACCTGCATTTCTGGTATAAATCCAACTTGATCATAGTGTATAATCTTTCTAAAATGTTGCAATGAATTTGTTAATATTTTATTTTAAATGTTTGTGTCCATTTTCATTGGAGATGTTAGTTTATAGTTTTTGTTTTCTGTCTTGTTCTTCCTGATTTAGGTACCAGGGCCATATTAATATCACAGAAAGAGATTTGAAAGACACCTTTTTTCCTTATTTTTGTAATCAGTTTATATAATATTGTAATTACTTTTCTTTGAATTTTGATACAATTCACTTATAAATCATCTGGTCCTGGAATTTTTATTTCCTTTGGGAGTTCACTTATGGCTTGTTCAAAGTATTTTCCTGGATACTCAGTTATTTAAATAACAGAAATATAGAGACAGAGAGAGAAGTAGACAGAAAGAGACAAAAATAGAAATATATACAATTTAATAGAGAACCAGATACAGGTAGAGAGAGACAGAAAGAAATAAAAATAGTGTCAGAGAGAGAAACAAAACCAGAAATATATATAGTTTTATTTAGACAGGTCGAAACAGAAATATAGAGACACACAGAAAGAGACAGACCTTTAAGCAAGTAAAAGGAAGATATTATGAAAGATACAATAGAGGGATAATACCTTGAGTTTTTAGAGTACTTGATACTTCTCTCAATAGAGCACGTGGTCCAAGGTTGCTGAAGGTGATAATAGTAAGAAGAAAGTTCCCACTTTGGTTCACACTTAATATTTTTACCAATGACTTCAATGAATCCCTAGGTGTCAGACAGGTAACTTTTACACAGAATGCAAGGCTAGAGATGATTAACAGAGTCAAAGTCCCAAAAAAAATCTTAATAAGCTAGAATCACAGACTGAGTCTAATAAGATCAAATTTAAGCAGGATATGTGCATAAAATAAATCAACTTCACAAGTACAGGATGGGAAAAGTGTTGTTAGACAACCATTCCTTTTGTTACTCAAGACCAAAGTCCACTAGTAGAGGATCTTCTACAATGGTGGAGAGCAAGGCCAGCCTGAGGAGTAGTATAGAGTTGGGGAGCATGAAGAGACTTAGGAGATGCAAAGAGACTGAAGAATTTGATGTGCTCTCTCTCTCTCTCTCTCTCTCTCTCTCTCTCTCTCTCTCTCTCTCTCTCTCTCTCTCTCTCTCTCTCTCTCTCTTTCTCTCTCTCTCTCTCTCTCTCTCTCTCTCTCTCTCTCTCTCTCTCTCTCTCTCTCTCTCTCTCTCTGCCTACCTGTCTGTCTGTCTCTGTCTCTCTTTCCCTCTTTTTTCTCTCTCTGTCTCTCTCTCTGTTTCCTTCTTCTCTCTCTGTCGTGTCCCTCTGTCTCTCTCTCTCTCTCTCTCTCTCTCTCTCTCTCTCTCTCTCTCTCTCTCTCTCTCTCTCTCTCTCTCTTTCTCTCTCTCTCTCTCTCTCTGTCTGCCTGCCTGTCTGTCTCTGTCTCTCTCTTTCTCTCTCTGTCTCTTTCTCTCTGTCTTGTCTCTCTCCCTCTCCCTCTCTGTCTGTCTGTCTGCCTGCCTGCCTGCCTGTCTGTCTGTCTGTCTCTCTGTCTGTCTCTGTCTGCCTGACTGCCTACCTACCTGTCTGTCTCCCCCTCCCTCTCTCTCCCTCCCCACCCCCTCTCTCTTTCTTTCTCTCTCTTTCTGCCAATTCCACCTCTGCCCTTCCTATAGGCATCATCATTACTCTCCACCAATGAAAAGAGAGTCCTATACCAAGGAGCTTTAAGATTTGAGTTGTATCTGTAAATGGCATTCTGGTGTGCTATAAACTAAGTTGAATCAATATTGTGGCATGACAGCCAACTCAATTGGTGTTGGTACCATCTTAGGTTGCATTAAGGGAGACCGAACATTCAGACCAAGGGAGGTGATGCCAGCACTGTCTTCTGTCTTTATCAGAGTCCATCTAGAAAACTGTGATCAGCTCTGGGTGCTACACTTTGAGAAGGACATTGATGATTTGTCCCACAAAGGGGTGATTAGGTTGATTGCTCTGCCAGATGAGGATTGGTTGAAACTAGAGAAGTCTTATGAGGTAGGGGGGGAGTGAAGGGAATTATAGCTCTTTCCAAGTATTTGAAAGCCTTAAATAGAAATGAGTTTAGATTTGCTCTCTTTGGCCCCAGAAGGAAGAATTAGGAGAAATGGAGGCCTTTCAATGGTATTTGCAGAGAGGCAGATTGAGATTCGATATACAGAAAACTTTTCTAACAATTAGAACT
Organism: Monodelphis domestica; assembly: GCF_027887165.1. NCBI lineage: Eukaryota > Metazoa > Chordata > Mammalia > Didelphimorphia > Didelphidae > Monodelphis > Monodelphis domestica. Next base: position 493,953,403 of record NC_077227.1, read on the forward strand.
ATTCAACAATGGAATGGGCTTCCTGAGGAGGTTGTGAGTTTCACATCACTGGAGATCTTCAAGCAGAAGTTGGATTACTACGAATGGAGTAATTCTAGTCCATTACACTTCAGACTAAATGACCTCTAAGGTCCATTCCAACTGTGAGATTGTGAGATAGATAAAGCAGCTCTGGCCATCCCTCACTCCGGAGCTGGATATTTGAATGGCAAGGACAAGCCGGACAAGCAGAACTGAGCAAAGAGACTGCTCTGTCGTTTTAGGAGAGATGGCCATAAGTTGTGAAAAATCTGTTAGAGCCAAAGGAGAAAAGCAATGAGGAGTAGGGAAAGAAAGGGATAAAGTGACCAAATTTTGTTAGGAATGGTGGTAGCCAAAAAGAGGTTAATGAGAATATCTTTTCAACATTGCTGGGTTTTCTCTGCCTCCTTTTGATTTTCACAAAAGGTTTCATGAGGCAGACTACTATTTTGTCATTGTGGTAAGATGTTTGCATTTTCACAAAAAAATTAGAAATCTGAGTTCCTAAAATTAATGGGGACCATGAAGAATTCCAAAGGTAGAAATTCATCTAAAAAGCCTTGTTTACTTGTTTCCTGGAGTCATGGTAGAAATACTTCCAATAACTGACAGAGAAGCAAGAGGCCTGGGACTTTGCTCTAGTTCCAACACTGCATGGCAAGAATAAGTAGTTTAACTACCATAAACCTTGCTTCTTCATGTGGAAAACCAGGGGCTTGAATTGGTGGTCTCTGAGTTGTCTTACAGCTTTAGTACTAGACTTACTTATAATCAGAAAGACCTGTATTCAAATCCTGATCAAACACACTTCCTAGCTGTGTGACGCTGGGCAATTCATGGAACCTCTCTGTGACAGTCTTCTCATCTTTAAAATAAAGGGCTTGGATTCCATGGCTTCAAAGGTCCCATACACCTCTAAATCTATCAATTTATTTGTATTTCTATGTGTTGTTAAAGTAGAAAGAGTTCGTATCAGAAGACCTGGGTTTGGATTCTGACTGGGCTGGAAAGTTTCCCCCTACCTATGTGGCATTAGACAAGAAATTTAACATTTCCAGGTTTTCATTTTATTTTCTGGAAAATGGGGGAATTGTACATAAAGATCTCCAAATTTCTGTCTACCTCATGTAAAAAATGAAGCATCCAGAGGCTGCATATATTAAATTTAAAATTATATGTTAATCAAGTGTTAGAGAAAATCTAACTAGCTAGTGGACTCCCACCACAGTCTAAACAGACACTAAGGAATTTGAGCAGGGCAAAAAGTGGTGTGTGTGTGTGTGTGTGTGTATGTGAGAGAGACAGACAGACAGACAGACAGACAGACTGACAGACAGACAGACAGACAGACTTGGAGGCATCAAATTGAGCAGCTGAGTAGCTAGGCAGAGCTGGACAAGAAATAGACATACATATGAGTATCTAGCAGGAGAACTGGACCAGAGCCAGCAAGAGCACAGCTAGGGAGAGGGGCAAAAGAGAGCCTCTAAAGCACATTTTATATACCCCTTATGACATCATCATCCAGGCCCTCCCAAGACATCTCTGATTGGAAAATAGTTGCTTAAGAAGTGGCCTCACAGACTTCAATTCCTCCCTCACCACTTCCTCACAGGAATGCCCAGGACCCTCCATTGCAGTCCCCCAAATGACAGCTGCTCAGGGTACTGGATTCATTTCCTGAGGTAATCAAGCAGCTTCTCAGCCCTGACCCCTAAATCCTGTATTTCTTTACAAAGACCTTAACAAAAAGGGAGAACTCAACTCCGTTTCACAACCTGTGGAGAAACTGTTTGAGCTTTAAAATAAAGTTTTTTTCAAGGTGGCTAAAGAGAAAATTTCACACACCCCTCTTTTTAATAAATTTAATAAATAAAAATTAATATTGATCAATTATAAAATAAGAAATAATTAGTAAATAAAACATTAATTTTCCACACTCCAATTCTGTGCACCTTCTTATCTCTGCCCTGCCTACCTTCCTGGGTAGTCATGAAAACAGCAAGATAGTAAATGAGAACACAAAGCAGAAACATTAGATCAAGCGTTCTTACCTCAGGCCCCAATACTATTATACACTGCAGAGGGACTGTGCCAGGCTTAGTCTGGCCAGGAAGCGGCTTGCCCTTGTATCGAGTTCTTCCACCTCTTGCACGCTGCTCCTCCTAGAAGCTCTGATGCACTCACTCTGACTCTATGCCCCTCCAACCTTGCTACGCTACAGGTCAGCAAGTGAAGAATCAAGGGTGTGAATCTTGTGTACGTTTCCAAGTTATTGCACATGAACAATGTGTTTTCTCTTCCTCAAAGAACTGGAGATTCCCCAGTGAACAGGCAAAGTGCCACACTTAAAAAGCCGCACAAGAGCACACAATAACGCCATGCTCACTGGCTTTCCGGGCTGCCAAAAGATGAGGAATGAGGTGCGCGCTCATTGATTGAAGGAACAGAAGAACAAATTGTGGTAGAGAAATGTGAAGAAATATTCACGTGCCACGAGGAATGACAGGTCAGGAAAGACTCAGAGAAGCTTATGTGAATCGATTCAGCGAAATAAGAAAAACCAAGAAAACCCTGGGCAAAAGCACGATTCCACCTCGCTGGGACTCCTTTTTTAGATGACGTCTAAGGTCCTTCCCAGCTCTGGAACTATGATCCTATGCATGAATACAATTATAATAATGTAAAAGAAAAAAAAACACTGCCAGTCAATTGACCAGAGCAGCTCCAGAACACAGATGAGGGACAAACAAGCCTTGTTTCTTCAGGGCAGAGAGTGCAGGATGAGGTATACACCTTTGGAGATGATCCAAGTTCATTTACTAATTTTTCAAAATCAGTTAAATGAACTATTTCCTTGTTATAAGAAAGTCTTCTGCTAATGGAGTGTGGTACAAAGAGACTGCCAGGGTTGGGGGGTTGAGCTTCCCTTAAGCATCCGAAGCATTGGACATGACTGAAACAACTCAGCAACAAAATGTGTTCTAGATAACGAATTTGTTTCTCCTGTTATTTGAGAGCACACATGGCGATCTGCAAGGCATGAAGCTCAGTATTCTGGCCAGCCTTGCTCTGCGTAAGAAAACAAGCACCAAGAATCATTGTTTCCGTTCTGTAATCTAATGGACATGCGACACAAAGTGCACACAGAACATCTGGGGCCTTCAGAAGGCCCAGCAACAAAACTTTTAGGAAAAGTGTGGCTCACAGTATCTCATACAGTGGTTGGATTATAATGTGCTTGAAGGCAGAGGCTCTATCACCACCTCCTCCTTCATCCCCAACATGCTGAGTTTAGCGCTGGTCACACAGGAAGAATTTGTCATGCTATTGTTAGCAGGCAGCCAGTGCAGCAGACCGAATATTTGAAGTCAGGAAGATCTGGGTTTGAATTCTGCTTCGGTCACTCCCTGGGTGTATGATTCTGGATAAGTGATAACCTCTTTCAATCTTGATGTTTCCTCATTCTGTAAAATGGAGAGGATAAAAGCACCTACCTTCCAGGGCTGTGGTGAGAATCAATATGTGAAAAGTATTTTGCAAAAGTTAAAGTGCTGTAAATGCTAGTTATTGTTATAATCATTATTGTTCTTATTGACTTTCCCCTGCAAAAGACTTTACATCCCTCATCACATTTCATCCTACTGATAACCCTGTGAAATGGAAGTAAAATGAATATTATCTTCATTTTTGTTATTTAAAAAAATTTTTAAACCCTTACTTCTGTCTTGGAGTCACTACTGTGTATTGGCTCCAAGGCAGAAGAGTGGTAAGGGTAGGCAATGGGGGTCAAGTGACTTGCTCAGGGTCACACAGCTGGGAAATGTCTGAGGCCAGATTTGAAGACAGGACCTCTCCTCTCTGGGCCTGGCTCTCAATCCACTGAGCTACCCAGCTGCCCCCTATTATCTTCATTTTACAGATAAGGCTAGTAAAGGTTTAGTGACTGGTCCAAGGGCACACAGCTAGTAGGTAACAAAGGTGGGATTCAAATCCAGGTCTCAAGACCCCAGATCCAAAGTTAATATTTTTCCAGTCAACCACAGCTAGTAAATGATAGTAACTCACCTGGATACAGCTCTTCAAAATCTACTATTTTCCCAGTTACCCTAATATTCCCATTTTACAAATGGAGAAACTGAAGCTCAGGAGTCTTCAATGACCTATCTGGTACACAATACAGTTAGGAGGCACCAACAGAAATGAGAGTCAGATGCATGTGTCCTGACTCTAGCACTGGAGCTTTTTATGGTTCTGCCTCTTCAAAAAAAATGAGACCCCCCGCCCAAGAATCTGGGAAAGCCTTTCAATTCATTGAGTCATTAGAAAACCCATGGTAAAACCTCGCCAGAGGGAGCTGTATGAATTCTCCAACATTTATTAGTCAATTGATATTAAAGTTGTGTTTTAGAGGCAAAAAGCACCCAGGTCCTCAGGACCAGAACTGAGCAACATCAAATTTTGATGGTCAAGTCCTACAAAAAGGGCCTTCTGAGTGAAGCAAGAAAAACCCAAGAAAAGGGGAATCACTCCTTCAGAATTTTATATCTTGCCCAGCAGACAATTTGAGGAAAGAAGGACTTCTTTTGGATCAGAACTAGGCATCCTTTCATACACAGGCTCTCATGACAATAGCCTTACAGTAGGGAGGAATGATGAAAGTACTATCATTTTAAATTCTTTTTTTTAAACCCTTACCTTCCATCTTGGTGTCAATACTGTGTATTGGCTCCAAGGCAGAAGACTGGTAAGGGCTAGGCAAGGGGGGTCAAGGGACTTGCCCAGGGTCACACAGCTGGGAACTGTCTGAGGCCAGATTTGAACCTAGGACCTCCCATCTCTAGGCCTGGCTCTCAATCCACCGAGCTACCCAGCTGCCCTCTCATTTTTAATTCTTGCAGCACTTCCCAAATATTTTACCCAGTTATTTGGTTAATTCAATTAATCTGAATAATTTTCTTCAATATTACTTTACATTTTATTCTCTTTCTACTTCCTCTTTTTTCTTCTTTTCCTCTTTGACCTTCTCTGAGCCAATGAATGAAAATGGGTTTCTGAAGGGCTTACTGTATGGCCAGCATTGGTTTAAGTATTAGGGATACAAGTGCTACAGCTGAAGATAGAGCCTGTTTTTGATAAGCTTACATTTTAAGGAGAAGAAGTGGAGATGGTGAAGGATGATAATATAAAAAGGGGAGTGATGGCCTCGGAGGGTCTTTCCATTTGGAAAGTTGCTGGAATGGTGAGTAGATTCACTGGGGACAGACTGGCATACCCTTTCTAGGAAAAATGGCCATATTGATTGGATCCCTTTCCTTCCTCTCTTTCTTCTTTGTCCATTTCCTCCCTTCTCACTTGTCCCACCTCATCCCTCAGCCACTAAGTGCTGTCATAAATACGCTTTTTTCCTCCAGTAGTGGGAATGTTTCATGTAATAGTTAAGCACAGAATTTCTTGTAATACCTAGCCACCATAGAGTCCTGAATGCCCTTTTGCTGTGTGACTCAAAAAAAAAATTCAAGGAAGCAAAATATTTTCTACAAAAGTTTATTGAATAATTTCAGAGTAAGTCATGCCAAAAATTAGAAATCACATAAAGGTAAGGAATAGTGTATAAAAATAATTTATACAGATAAACTAATAATAGTAGCATTTCATTCTAGTAAAGACTAACCAGTAATCTTTCCCAAGAATTTTCTAAAGATGTTAAATATATTTTAATAACAGTACATTCAGGTATACACACATACACACACACAAACACACATATATACATCTCAAGTATTTTTTCTTTCTGAGTTTCCTAGTCCCCTGTGATATTGCTAAGATGAATAAGGGCTAATGTCTAAGTGTTCGTAGAATAAAGGAGACATGACTAAGATTTTCCCTCCCAATCCTGAAAAATTAAACCGTGCTTCTCAGAGTTCCTACCAGGCTCATCAGTGCATTCATTATAGTGCTACCCCAGTGCATTTATTATGGTCCTATCCTCGGTGCCTGGTCATTCACTTGGCTAGGCATCTTATGAAGGGGAAACTAGTCATCGGTATCCCCCCACAACAAAAACCAAACATACAACAATCCACCACTAGCTTGATTACATCTGGCTTATTCTTTGCTTAAGGGCAATGACTTCCCTTTCAATTTCATAAGGCAGGTCAGTATTGACTTGCTCTTCAAAGTACTTCTCAATGTCCTCCACCTCTTTCTCCCAGAACTCCTTGGAGATGCTGAAGAGCTCCACCATGTTGATATCAGTCAGGCCCTTGAGATTGAAGGCATCTTCAGAAGGGATGTAACCAATGGGTGTGAGTTTAGCATTGTCTTCTCCATTGATCCTGTTGAAGATCCATTCCAGGACACGGGAGTTCTCTCCGTATCCTGGCCAGAGGAATTTGCCTTCCTTATCCTTCCGGAACCAGTTGACATGGAAGATCTTGGGCAGTTTAGCTGCCGGGCGCTGAGCCATGCTGAGCCAATGAGCCAGATACTTCCCAAAGTTGTAGCCAAAGAAAGGTCTCATAGCAAATGGGTCATGCATGATGACTTTGCCTGTTAAATAATCAGAGAATAATATGAAATGCATATGCCGTCTCTATCTAGCAATAATCATTCCTGATAAAGTGGGTCAGAATTCCTGAGTCATTAGAATAGTATAACAAATATCAAGGAAGAGCGAGAGTATGTGCAGTAATGAATAAAGAGCCAGCCTTAAAGTCAAGAAGCTGACTGATAAATATTAGCTATATGACCTTGGGCCAATTTTTTAACCTTTTGCCTCACCGTATGTTTAAGACTTTAAGTGATAAAAAAAAAAACAACTAACAATGGAATTTCCAAAGATCTGGATCAAAGAAAAAAATTCATAACTTATGCTGTACAGATAATGACAATAAGAAAAAAAATAAATGTTCTACAAGGCTGATGGGTAACTAGGCTAGGTGTTTTAAACACTAAAAGAAAAACCCATTAGCAAACGCTGTGGTTTTAAATTTTGATTTTCCCTTTACCTTTGTGCTCAGCTGCTGCTGTTGCTTCTGACCGCATTGAGGCCCCGACAAATACTCCATGCTGCCAGTTTATAGATTCATAGACCAGAGGTATACCTTAAGCAAGAAAAATTGTACGTTAGAGTTGGGACTCCTGCTCACACACGTCAGCACGACCTGGAAGCGACCCATGGTTCCCTAAAACTACATCACTAGGACGTAAGTCCTGGCACGCTCTGCTACAAAGCTCGAAAGGTTAAGAGGACAGACCTATTGATCGAGTGTGCCTGTCATCTGAGGACCAACCTAGTGAAGCGTAGGCAAGCTCCCTGCCAGAAAGAGATCCCCGCTTTGTTTGCTCAGTGTCACAAGCGGTCCCCACAATGGTGCTGTCTTGGCTGTAAAATATTGGCCTAGAATTTGAGAAGTAAAATGGCCAGTGGAAGCATCGAAAATGTTCACTAGAAACCTAATAACTAAGTGAATCACTTAAACTCTAGGTGGCTGAAGCAGTTCTCTAATATACAGATAGATAGCAACCTACACTGGTGGAGGGAGTTACCATGCCCACAACAGAAAAATCATAAGTCCTAATAATAACCCACATCTTTTAATTATTAGTAAATGCCATTCTTACCAACAGGTCGACGGCCTCCAAAGATAATGCCCTCTATTGGAACTCCTTCTGGAGACTCCCAGGCAGGGTCAATGATGGGACACTGGTTTGCAGGGGTGCAGAACCGGGAATTGGCATGAGCACAAGGCTCTCCTGGATAAGGCAGGAAGAGAGATGATGGTTAGAATCATATCTTAGAAGAAATTCTGCGTGTGCATCATCGTCCCATTTGTGTGCTCTTACCATCCTCTGGAGTCCATTCCTTGTTTTTCCATGATGTAAGTGTAATTCCTGGGCCTAAAGGCTCATCAATGCCTTCCCAGTAAACACCCCCATCACTTGTTTCTGCCACGTTGGTAAAGATGGTGTTCTTCTGAATAGTCTTAATGGCATTGGGGTTCGTTTTCACAGAAGTTCCAGGAGCAACTCCAAAAAATCCATTTTCTGGATTAATAGCCCTTAAATTGCCTGAAAGTTAAAAAATTTTGAAGTAGAGGTGAATATGAAACAAGTATTTATATTTGAAAATGTATTCCAATTAGTTTTAAGCAAACTTTTTTTTCCGGCCAAATTCAAACCCTTTTCTGTATTCCTTAGTTTTACATTAAAAATCCATTTTAATCTGGAATTATACTTGTTTTGCTTCTGTAAAGCATTACATTAAATTTCAAGACTTGAATATCTTTTGATCCTCAGATAGATTCCCATCAAACAACATTTTGACTGGTTACATATGAAAACAAAGTCAGCAACATATGGATTGTATTTTTAATCCAGATTTTTAATTAAAGGAAAATGCTTTCAGAAATACATTTCTAACAAAATCATTTCTCATGGAAATATTTGTAAATAATTTAAAATGTTTTGAAAGCAAAAAGAAATTTCACCTGATCCCCACAGGCACGTGAAGGACAAAAATAGTTACCTTGCTCATCAAATTTCATCCAAGCAATATCGTCACCAACACATTCAACTTTCCATCCTGGAAGTGTTGGGTTCATCATTGCCAAGTTGGTCTTTCCACAGGCACTAGGAAAAGCTGCAGCAAAGTACTTCTTCTTACCCTCAGGATTTGTGATGCCCAGGATCTGTTGGAAAACAGAATCCTTAAAGAATGGCAATTTGTCCCCTACTGTAGGTTTTTCAAGAGCCAAAAGAGGAAGGAGATTCTTCTACATCTGAATCTTTTTTTTTTTTTGGCATGAGTGCTTCAAAATGCTAAAGTCAAACTGACAAAAATATTGACTAGAGCTCTCCTTAGGTCTACTCTTATCTGGAAGTCTTAAAATAGCCTTAAACTATCATGTGAACACATTCATCAAGTGGAATTTCCTAATATTTTCTGCAACATATGTCACCATTTATGCCCCACTGAGTCCCACTTTTGTATTTACTGCGACTTTCAAGAGCCAAGACAATCTAGAAGAGGAATAATGTGAAGATCTGCATTCAAATCGGAGGTATGCCACTATACTACCTGTATGATGCAAGACAAATTATTTTGGCTCTTTGGGTCTCTCTTTATCTGTAAAAATAAGGGAGTTGGACTAGATGATCTCTGAAGTCTCTTCCATACATCTCTAAAGCTATAAGCCTATAAGTCCATTTCAAATCTATGCAAATATAAAATATATTTAATAGAATTATATTATCTTAGAATTGAAAGAGATCTTAAAGTTGATCTAGACCAATTCTTATATGAAACATTCCTCCCCTCTATAACCTCCCTGACAAGAAATAATCTAGCCTCTGCTTTAGCAAATATTGTGATAGAATATATTACTTCATAAGCAGATTGTTCCAACTTTAGACTGTTTTAATTATCACTAACTGTCTTGCATATAATAAACACTTAATAATGCTTGCTGAACTGAATTATGCCACAACCTGTCTCTTTAAATTCCCATCCATTAATTGTAGATCTTTCCTTTGAGATCTATTACAGAATAAATCTAATCTCTCATTTTTTGTTGTTTTTGCTATCATCTTACCAGCATATGTTCTGCAAGCCAGCCTTCTTCCTTAGCAATCCTGCTTGCTATTCTGAGGGCAAAGCACTTTTTCCCCAGGAGGGAGTTTCCACCATAACCACTTCCAAAGGAAATAATCTCTCGGCGATCAGGAATGTGAGCAATGAGGGTCAGTTCTGGATTACAGGCCCAGTTGTTGACTAAAGGTTCTGTAGAACATGACCAGACAAGTCAGTATCCATTCCTCTGAATGGAGTTTACCTAAGCTTTGACTAAAGGACAAATAAGTAGGTTTTAGTACACTTACTTTTTAAAGGTAAGGGGCAGCCCACAGAATGGAGGCATTTTACAAATTCCCCATTTCCCAGTGCTTCCAAGACTGGGGTTCCCATGCGGGTCATGATCTTCATGCTGGCCACTACATAGGGAGAATCTGTCAGTTCAATGCCAATTTTTGACAGAGGAGAACCAATGGGACCCATGCTGAAAGGAATGACATACATCGTTCGGCCTATGAAACAAGAAAGAATAAATGAGAAATGATTCAGAAATCTCAAGCTTCATTTAAAGAATACTCCCTGGTTCCCTCTTTAGCCACATATGAATTATTTCCCACTTAGAGCATGCTCTCTTCCCCCAATAAACAACCCTGATAAGGAGATTTAAGTACATATTGGAACTAGAATAAATAGTAATTTATCATGAAAATTTACCTTGAATTATTAAGTTATTTGACATATGCATGTGCATACATATTTGACATGTACATAACCTAGGCAGCTAGGTTAGACAGAGTGCTGGATTGAGAATCAGGATCTGAATCCTGCTTAAGACATTAGCTATGTGACCCTAGGCAAGCTGTGACTTCTAGCATCCATTTCTTTATTAGTAAAATGAGGAGGATGACAATAGCTCCTTACTCACTGGATAGCTGGGAGAACCAAATGAAAGGTATGATGTACTTTGCATACCTTAAAGTGCTCTATAAATGCAAACTATCATAATCATTACTAGCAATATATATATAATTTATATGCTTCAATAAAATAATAAATATGCTTCTTGACCTGAGTCATTTTCACATGTGAAATCTGAAAACATTAGAGGCAACTGCATTATGTTTCTAGCAAAAGAAGTATCCTGTTTATGGTTAGAATTATAACGGTAGATAATCATGGAAAAGTTATACTTGTTTCTTGCCATATTAAATGTTTTATTTACCTTTCATGCATCCCGGAAATCTGGCATTGAAGGCTTTCTCGAAGTCCTCCTCAGACATCCAACGGCCCAGTTGGCTAATTCCAGTCTTGGGGATTGGCACTGTGTCTCTTTGCTCCTGGGTGATGATGACAGTTTTGCTTTCAATTCTGGCCACATCTTTGGGATCAGTAAGAGCCAACCAGCTGGCAAAAGCAAAAATGTATATATTATTACTGCAGTGAGTTGAGACAGTGGAATCTAAAGATAAATGTTAATACAGGTGCAAATTCGCAAGGCTTCTTCCAATGAAATGCATAGAAGTCTCAGGTAGAAGAGAGCTCATGAGCCTCATAAAATTATAACTAATGTTAAGTGGGAAAATGGTTTAGAAGTGGACTCTATTTTAGAACCCTCCCTTCCCAACGCCTCCCAATTGAGGCTTAATAATAAACGTTTGAAGAATGAATGTATGAATGAGTGAATGAGCACTTTTAAAAAGGCTCAGGAGATTCCACAAAATTGGTAGATAAATCAAGGAATCATACAATAATTCATTAAAGGTTTCTCATTCAAAGCTTCCTACAGACACAAAACAAGAAAGAACAAGCCTTCCAAATTCCAATTAGGATTCTTACGTTTTCTTTTTCCCTTACCAGTTGTCGTACTTCTTCAGTTTCTTGATCATGCCTTGTTCCACCATACAGTCAATAATGTTCTTGTTCTCTTCCTCAGAACCATCGCAGATGTGAATTTTGTCCGGTTGGCACAGCCTGGCCTTACTCTCCACGAAGTCTCTGACTTCTTGGGGCAAGGCGTCCAAGCTGCCCTGGACAACCTGGGCAGAGTGGTTCATGTTATTGTGAATCTGGGGAGCCATGATAGTTGGACCGGAAGAACGGAAGGGCAGGTCAAAACGATCAGCACAATCTGAAAGTGAGACAACAGAGACCTCTCGCTTAGTCCCACACCCTCAAAAGGACATCCAGTCATTTGTCTAGATTTCGTGTCCCTAGATAGCGATTGCATCTGGAAATAGAAAATGAATTGAACTTTAAAAAGTCTAGACAGCTATAAATGAAAGCTCTACTTACATCTCCTCTCTTTGGAGAGTCGGAGAGTGAGGTGTTTTGGCTGGTGCTGTTTTCCAGTTTCTTCCTGCCCTTGAGGCTTTTCTTCCCTTTAGGAAGTTTGTGTCTGAAGGCACACCCTTCTGCCTTAAATACTCTCCAGGAAGGGAAGCCCAACCCCCTAATCTGGGATGAGGGAGGCTTGGCCCTTACGTCAGAACAGTATCTTTTGGACAGCAGCCCACGGACTTCTCTAACTGGGAACAACTTGCGACAACAATGGGCAGAAGGGGAGGGGGCAGTGTTATCATTTAACCGCCAGCTGATTAATGAATGCTAGCAGTTTTTTCTCCACTGGACTGCCCCCAGCGAGCCCTTGCACAACTTGTTGACTTGCTAAAAACTTTGCCCAGGTTCGGTGCCAATGCAAAAAAGGGAAAAAAACAGAAACAAAAACAATCCACAAAGTATTTTCTTGAAAGGCAGATGGGGCTTAGTGTAGGGAGTGCTAAGAAACTTGGACTGTTTAGATTGTTGGCAAAGGATAAACAGGCACACTTTGTGTACAGCTACTGGAGGTTGCTAGCAGATAAAAAAAAAGTGGATTAGCCCATCGTCCTAGGGCTATTTCCTCACCTTGGCCCAATCCCCCGAAGCCAGAGAAAGTCTAGTTTATTGGCCCAGGCTGAGAGCCTAAGGATTTAGTGTATTTAAATATTTGACTTTCTGATTAAGATCTACCCTTCTGCTTGCCGGAGGCTGGGGATCCAGACTTGGCTCACAGCTCTGCCACTCACTTACTTTTATAAATGCAAAGTGTCCTGCAACTTCCAAGGGCTATAAGAATGTTAGCTGGTGCCATTCTGGGCCTCAGTTTCCTGATCTGCAAAATGAAAGGATTGAAGTAGATGTCCTTTGGGGTCCTGTGTAGCTATGAAGCTCTTATTATTTATTTTTTTAATGCTTGATTTGGGGATCCAAAGGATTTTCATTTCTAATTTAGGATTAGACATCCTATACCTGTAGATATTCCTATGCATATTGAAGGGGGGGGGGAATGAAAGCATGAACATGATGTATTTTTAAAAATTAATATGATGAACTGTAACAGACAAGTGGGGTTTTCTTCTATTAAATTCAGTCAGACAATAAACAGTTACTAGCTTAGCCCAGGTTTCTCTGCTTAGATAAATTACTCTTTCAGAATGGATAAAATAGTTCTGGACCCTCAATCAAGAGAGGAGGGAGTGGAGAAGAGGGGAGAGAACTATGGTGAACTGATACTGTATGCCTACCACTGTGATAAATGCTAGGGATACAAATAGAAACAACAAAAAACAAAGACAGTCCCTGCCCTCAAAAAGCTTACATTTTTAATTATATGTGATAATACATGTACAATCCAGTGGAATTGCTTGTCAGCTCTGGGAGTGGGGAGAGAAGAGGGTTGGAAAAAAGGACTCATGTAACCATGGAAAAATATTTTAAAACATTTTTTAAGTGCTTTTCAATTGGGAAAAACAACAAATAAAGAAGTGTGGGGTTGGTGGGAAAGTAGGACTCTGGGGTGTGTTAGAATAAAAAGTCTGGGGAAAAGAGGGATATAATTAAACTCTTAGTTTTTCTTAGATAGCTTCAAATCAGCAGGAAACATCTCTTGGTCTCCCCAGGTGTTAGTGCCTTCCCTTGTGAGAATGCCACCCATCTGTTTTTTAAACCCTTACCTTCCATCTTCAAATCAATACTGTGTGTTGGTTCTAAGGCAGAAGAGAGGTAAGGGCTAGGCAACTGGGGTTAAGTGAATTGCCCAAGGTCATACAACTAGGAAGTGTCTGAGGCTAGATTTAAACCCAGGACCTCCCTTCTCTAGGTTTGACTCTTAATCTACTGAACCACCTAGCTGCTCCCATTCACCCATCTATTTTGAATATAATTGGTAGGAATCTAATTATTATCTTCCTCATAAGAATGATAAAGTTCCTTCAGGTCAGGGACAATATAGACCTTTCTTTGAATCAGCAGTGCTTAGCTCACTGCCTGGCACAAAGCACTTAGATCTTTTGGGATTGGCTGGTTGATTGATACATTAAGACTGAAAGGTTTTAAATAATTATATAGAAAATTTTGTGTCGTATGTTAGAAGCAACAGGTAAGCATGGAAGTTTTTCAAGCAGAAAGTGACAGTGTCATAGTTATGTCTTCACAAATATTAACTTGGTACCTGAACTGAAGATGAATTAGACCAATTCAAATCAGATCAATTAAGAGACTGTCAGTCAACAAGCATTTATTAAGAGCCTACTATGTGTCAGCCACTGTGCTAAGCCCTGGAGATACAAAGAAAAGCGATGGCAGTTACTGCCATCAAGAAATTCACAGTCTAATGGGGAGACATAAACAAGCAGTGACAGTCTCACAGGGGAAGACACTAATACCTGAGGCCACCAGGAAATGGCCCCTGGAGAGGGGAGTTGGGCTGAATCTTGAAGGAAAACAGGTTACCAGGAAGCAGAGGAGAGAACTGAAGTATTACCTTCAAGGAACTGTATTGGTCCAGTCCAGTGCTAACTGGTTTGCAGAACAATAGAGTGAAGTGCATGAAGACTGAAAATAAAGGATCCATGATCCAGTGGAAGATTTTATATTTGATCCTGGAGATAATAGTGAATCACTTAAGCTCATTGAGGAAGCTAGGTAGCACAGTGGCTACATACAGTGCTGGGCCTGGAATCAGGGAGATTCATCTTCCTGAGTTTAAATCTGGCCTCAGACACTTAGCAGCTTTATGACCTTAGGCAACTTGCTTCACCCTGTTTGCCTCAGTTTCTTTTTCTGTAAAATGAGCTGGAGAAGGAAATGGTAAAGTATTCTTGTATTTTTGCCAAGAGAATTCCAAATGAGATCATAAGAATAAGATACCACTGAAATGTTCAACAACAATAAACTGACTGAGCTGGGGGAGAGGCCTAGATCCATTCTTTAGAAAATTTTCTTTGGAAGCTAAGTGAAGGATGGAGTGGAGTGGGACTTGTTACATGATCAATTCAGAGGTGATGGGAGACTGGACTAGGTTTGTGACCATATGAAGAGAGAGAGACAGAGAGAGAGAGAGAGAGAGAGAGAGAGAGAGAGAGAGAGAGAGAGAGAGAGAGAGAGACAGAGAGAGAGAGAGAGAGAGAGAGAGACAGAGAGACAGAGAGAGAGAGAGAGACAGAGACAGAGACAGAGACAGAGACAGAGAGAGACAGAGAGAGACAGAGAAAGAGAGAGAGAGAGAGGGGGAGTGAGAGAGGGAGAGGGAGAGGGAGACAGAGACACAGAGAGAGGGAGAGAGAGACAGAGACAGAGAGAGATAGAGAGAGAGAGAGAAAGAGAGAGAAGGAGAGGAAAAGGGAGAGAGAGATGTATATATGGGAAATGTTGTGAAGGTAAAAATTATGATTATTTTGCAACAGACTGCATATATGGGGTAAGACTGAAGATTTAAATATGACACAAAAGCTTCCAAATTGGATGACTGGAAGGTTAATGGTACCCTCAACTGAAATAGGGAAGTGTGGAAGAGGGAAGTGTTTAGGCAAAAGCTAATGATTTCTGTTTTGTGTGTGCTGAGTTCAAGAAGACTACAGGGCATCTAGATTGAAACATCCAAGAGGTAGTTGGTGATTCATGACTGTAGGGCAGGAGAGGATCTAGTGATGGGTACATAGCCTTGGAATCATCTTCATAGAGATGGCAACTGAATCCATGGGATCTAGTGAGATTACCAAATGAGACACCATAGAGAGAAAGGAAAAGGGCAGAGGCTTAAGAAACATAGATGAAAGGAGCAGTAGCAAAGAACACTGAGAAGGTACAGTAAATCTAAGAGGAGAATCAGGAGAGAATAGCATCAGGAAAACCTAGAAAATAGGGAGTATCCAGAAAGTGATTAACAGTGTCAAGTGCTGCAGAGAAATAAAAAAAAATAAGGAGGATATAGGAAAAGGCAATTAAGAGACCATTGGTAACTTTGGAGGGGACAATTTCAGTTAAAAGATGAAATGAGAAGCTATATTACAAGGGATTTAGAAGAGAGTTGAGGGGAGAGGAAACAAAGGAACTTAATGTTAACAGCTTCCTCAAGGAAGTTATCCATGAAGAAGAGAAATATAGAATGAGAGCTAGTGGGGATGGTAGAATCAAGTGAGAGTGTTTAAGAATGGAGGAGAATTGGATATATACTTCTAGGAACCAAGGAATAAATCAGATAAGAAAAGATCTATAGAGTAGGTGAGAGGAAGTGGGGATAATGGTGGGACCAATCTTCTAGAGAAGTGATCAGATCTAGGGTGAAGGTAGAAGGGTTAGTCTTAGCAAAGAGAAAAACCATCTCTTCATCTGAGACCAAAGAAAAGGATGAATTAATGATATCTGACAGATTTGAGCAGATCTGACAGAGATAAGGAAAGAAGATGGAGTTCTTTTTTTTTTTAACCTTTACCTTCCATCTTATAATCAATACTGTTTATTGGTGCCAAGGTTAAATGACTTGCCTAAGGTCACACAGCTAGGAAGCATTTAAAGCCAGATCTGAAGCCAAGATCTCCCATCTCTATGCCTTGCTTTCAATCCACTGAGCTACCTAGCTCTAAAGATGGAATTCTTGGTGAATGGTCTCAATTTTTTTCAGTGAAAGATGGGAGGGAAGTCCTCATATGAAATGGTGGCAGGTGTGGGTACTATGAGAGACTTTAAGAGAAATGAGAATATCTTAATAGATATAATAGTTACAGAGAGTGGGATAGGGAATAAAGTGAGGCCACTGCAATAATAATAAAGGTAAGAGAGGATGAGGGCTTGATCTAAATGTTCATGAGAATAAAAAGAAGGGGAAAGATGGGAGTTGTGGCAGAGTAGTAAAATCAACAAGATTTAGGAAACAATTCAATATGGGAGTAGGGGGAACAAGTGATGAAGGAAAAAAAGGCAAGGATACAGTAGAGATTGCCAACCTAGAGGATCACAAAGATGTCCTTAACATAAATATGGAAGTTTAGAGAATGGTTTAGAAGCTGGGTCAGAGGAGAATACAAGTTCCTTTGGACAATGACAGTTTGAGATGATGGGACCTCCAAGTGGATATGTCTCCCAAACTTTGGTAATGTGGGACTAGAGATTAGGCTAGATATGTAGATATGGGAGTTGTCTGCATACAGCTAATAAATGAATCCAAAAAATTTTATGAGGGGGGTGGATAAAGTCTCAGGGGACACTTATTGAATTAAATTGAATTAAAGGGAATACTTATTGAAGAGGAGATGGATCATGGTTCAATGAAAGCCAAAGAAGGAGACAGAAAGAAAGAAGAAAATTAAGACAGAAAGTTATATCACCAGAGGAGAATATAGTGCTCCAAAGGAAAGGGTGCTAGAAAGTGCCAAAAGTTGTAGGAAAGGCAAGAAGAATGAAGATAGCAGTTGAGATCCTCGGTAACTGGAGAGTACAGATTCGAGTAAAGGATGGCATTGGGAAGTCAATACACAGGATTGAGCAGAGCATATGCATAATGAACAAATGAAATTTGGTTTGGGAATTTAAATTTGGAAGAATTCAAACCTTGCTTGGTGAAAAAAAAAAGTTGTGATTTTCCAGATCCATGAGAGTTTCAAAATCTGATAAGAAAGAAACTGTCCAAATCTCAAATCTTCAAGCCAAACAATTTACTTGCGTAAATCAACTGCTGGCTTTTATTAGTCAAAGATGTCACTTGATTGATTAATTGATTACCTCTCCTTTGGAAGTTTCCACAGTAAAAAATACTATTTGGGGTTCCACTAAAATGTCCCGTGAAAATCATCACCTTAGGTCTACCGGGTCATTCAACCTTTATTGATTTTGTTAGGAACAAATATTTACATTTCTGCATTTACCAGACAATCTCAATGTTTCTCTGAGGTGGCAAGCATTTTTAAAAAGTTAACGGGTTTTCCAGTGGTAGAGCTGGAGAGACATGCCTGAGCATTCAGGCCAACTCTCTTATTTAATAGAGATAACTACTACAGCTTAGCAAGGGAATGTGATTGTTCAGCCATTATCAGTCATGTCAGATCCTTCATGACCATAGTTGGGGTTTTCTTGGCAAGGATACTGGCATGGTTTGCCATTTCCTTCTCGAGTTCATTTTACAGATAAGGAAACCAAGGCAAGAGAGTGAAAAGAATTGCCCCAGGTCACCTAGCTAGTAAGTGTCTGAGGCCAGATTTGAGCTCAGGAAGATGAGTCTTCCTGACTCCAGCTCCAGTGCTCCATTCACTGCCCTGCCTAGCTGACCCTGGATAGGAAATGCACAGCCAGGACCATGCTGGCTCGTTATTCTATCTAAGGTACCTTTTACGTTTTGCTAAACTAAGATTCATTTCAATTCAATAACCATTTACTGAGCACTTATTAAATAAAGGCAAATTTACCTATGTCAGAGTTTCAGGGGTTGGCAATCTTTGTCCATGAGAATTTAAAAAAATATATTTTTCAAGACAGATTCTGGTTCAGACTCCTCTGCTCACTCCATATTTATAAAATCCAATTTCACATCACGGATTTACATGAGGAATATTAAATAACCCAGGCCTATGTTACAAATGAACACACTATGGGATCATCGGGTCAAAGCTGAAATAGATATTGGGGGTTGCCTAGTTCAGCTCCTTCACTTTATAGGTGCTATAATGGCACTAGGGTACAAGAAGTGAAGTGACTTTCTTAAAGTCAGACAGGCATTAAGCGAGTCAAGATTTGAACCCAGATCTCCTTACTCCAGATCCAAAACTTTTCTAATTCCTAACCCTCTAGAAATAACAACCTCCATTATTTCTTTTCATTTTGGAAAATAATAACTTTCTCCAATTATATCAAGATATCATCTGGACTAAAAAAATATTAAACTGTTCACTTATGCTAAGGAAAAATAGAGAATAAAAGTTCTGGGAGAGGAAAATTAATATTATGTTCTATTACATGGTAGACAGAGTACCAGTCCTGGAGAGACGAAGACGTATCTTCTTGAGTTCTGCCAATCTGAAAAATTATTAAAACTACAAGGAGCCATTTTAAGAACACGTCTTTAATCAGAATAAGGGAGACAATGATCACGGATATCACACAGAGCCAGTCACACTGAGACCACCACTGTCTTGAGAAAGACACGCAGTAATCGGATTACCGGGAATTTCCATTGAACTGAAGAACCTGGGATCGTGAAGAATCATGTATGGCTGAAACCACTAAATGAAGTTATATTAATCTGAAATCCACCCTTTTCCCTGTTTGGTCAGACCCTACCCTTTTCAAGCTAGCTCATCTGGTAGTTTCTAAAAAATGTGTTTAAATAATGTGATCACTCCTAGTCTTCATCATCAGTTCATTTACCAGCTTAAACTGAGCTCCAACCTTCTTTTTCTATTGCGTGAATTTAACACTAGCCTGTACCCCTTTTTGGTACCCCAAGATAACCTCTGGATTTTAAAGCAAAAGATCTTTCTTTGAAACCTCTGAACTATATCTCTCTGGGGCAATGGGTAGAGTCCTCCCTGTCATGCTGGGAGACTCACTGGTCCTGTGAGGCCATCTTAAACATGAAACATGGTCATTCTTGGCATCTGGAAGATCCACTTCTTGTCCAGAGTGAGGTGGTCGTCCGGCATCCTCGGAGGGACTTGGGAAAGGGATTTCACAGGGAGCATAAATTGGAGTAGGGGTAGGAAATAGGGTGTTCTTGACTTGGAATCTCAGACCAAGGAGATGGTTAGAAGGGCTCCAGGAACATCTCTGGCAAAGCAGCTGGCTTGGGGGAAGGTGGGTAGGAGAATGCCAGTGTGGGTGGACTGTTTTGGGGCTGGCAGAGCCTGCTCAGAAAAGAGGCTGCTTTTTCTTTCTCTAGCCTGCTTTTTATTATTTAATAAATAATTATAAATCAGGATACCGTCTCCAGAGAATTTTAATCATAACAATATGAAGAACATGAGGCTAGAGTGGAGACCCAATCGTGGTGAATAATGGCTCCCCTAAAGGCACATTTCTTCTGAGAAAACTTGCCAGGTGATGCAAAGGGGTGATGTTAAGATGTTAACATTTACCTTTCAGTCTAACTAGTTGTAGCACTTTACAAAGGGACATGTCCATATTTGACATGGGTCCTGGGGCCATGCTCATTCAATCTGAAGCTATTTTTCAGGGGTTTAATCCAAGCTGGGGTGACATATTGGATCTGATGCATACCTTACTCTCTGAAGGAGAAAGA
This sequence comes from Monodelphis domestica, assembly GCF_027887165.1. Classification (NCBI taxonomy): domain Eukaryota; kingdom Metazoa; phylum Chordata; class Mammalia; order Didelphimorphia; family Didelphidae; genus Monodelphis; species Monodelphis domestica. The sequence goes on from NC_077227.1 coordinate 493,973,544, forward strand.
CAAGCAATTTTTGAGGCCACCAATAATTCTCAGAATGAGAATGGCAAATAGTGGCCATTAAAAGACACACATTGGGACCCAAATAATCCTGAGGACCATGAGAGGTTAAGTGTTGTTTACAGAAGCTTTGCTAAAAGGAACGAGGGGCTGCTATACTTGCTCAGAAAATTAGCACAAATTTGAATGTGTTACTCAAGAAGATAATGAGTGTCCCAACCAGTTTTGGGATTGATTATGCGCAGCACCTAAGAGAGACAATGATGCTCATATCACACATCATCTTTTGTGTCACATCCCCCCACCCCAAAAAAAGTGACTTTTTCACAAGCACTGTCCAGATTAGTCTATTATGAATACAAAGCAATTAGTTCCTATTTAACATCTACAGTTGAGGAACTCAAAGATTCCTTCCTGGAAGCTACTAATACCCTAACTTGGGCAAAGGGTAATGCCCCCCAAACCTAGAGGGTCAATGTATGGTTTTTTTTCTGCAGAAAGCCAGGTCATATAGCAATAAATTGTAATAGGAAAAATCAGGAGTTTAGAAATAGAAACTAGGATAATAATAGAAGCTCCAGTAGAGCTGGTGCTTCTCCTGATAATGACCAGAGTGTTCCTCAAAGGAACTGTAGTCATTGCAGGGGATGCCAGGGGAAACATGACTTGTGATGATATAAAGTAGGAGAAGGGTCTTTGGGATCTGAGTGTAGTGAATTATTTTTTTAGACCCTGATACTTTACTCCCACTAATTCCAGTCTGCTCCAATCCCCTTAGTAAAAGAGCCTTACATAACCTTTAAGGTTAGTGATACCTACTGTAACAGTCTATTGAACAATGGGGCTTTGAGATCTGTCTTAGAGAGCAAATTTTATTCTGAATGAATGAAAGACCCTCCACTGGGTCTTTCAGTGTGGTTGAGGTGTCAGGGAAGCCTCAAAATGTTTATAAAATTTCTCCTCACCTTGTGTCCATGAGGCCTCTGTCAGTAGTACATTAATTCCTCCTAATACCTGATTCCTCTAAAAATCTCTTAGGGTAAGATTTGTTATATAAATGCAGGGGCACAATATCTTACTCTCCAGACAGCTCTTTGTCACTACAATTGTTTCAAGATTCTCTGTCTTTATTCATAGTTCTTCTTCCTGAAAATCAGGATAGCAACTCATCTTTTTAAAATTCCAGCAAACATCCCTCTGAGTCTCCTCCTCTTCTGATATAGGCCTGCTGTAGTCAGCTATTCCTATTAGTATTAGCACAATAGGTGCCCCCTCACCTTCTATTCCTCATTCCAAGGAAGCTACTGATACAATCCCTAATAATTGATTCACTGATTGACCAAAAAATAATAATGCCACGCAAATTCCAATATAATTCTCCAATTCTGCCAAAAAAGACTAAGCCAGGCTCTGATGGAAAGTCTGTCATTGTGTGCAAGATTTGCATGCAATTAATTCACATGTAACACATAGGCATCCAATGGTGCCTTCTACAAGTGGGCTATTTAGGTTTTATTTTGGCTACAAGAACATGCTCTATTCCCTCAAACACACTGAAGCTATTCAGCAACTCTCTCCTCCCTCTTTTAAGAGGCAACTGAGAGCAATCCTGGGAGCCACTAGGTTCTTTAGAAAATTAACCCCTTGCTATGGAGAAATTACTAAATTCTTTATAGCTCTGACTAAAAATTCAGTCCCTGGACCTCTTTAGTTACATTCCCAATACCTGTCAGCTCTCACATAATTAAAATAGCTCTCACATAATTAAAATCTGTCTGCTCTGCTCTAGGAATTCCATAGTACAGAAAGCAATTTACATTTTATGTACATGAACAGACTGGGGTGGCTTTTGGAGTCTTGACCCAAATCTTGAGACCAACAAAATGCCCAGTAGTCTACTATTCTGTACAGCTGGTTGCAGTGGCTACTGGATCAACACCCTGACTTCGGGCTGTGATGGCCACAACTCTTAGTAGAAAAGGTCTCTGACATAATTCCGGGTTCTCCTTTAACTAGTGGAACTCAGCCTGCTTGGGAAAGTCCCTTCCAAGGGTTACTGACTACTTATCTTTTCTGATCTGTTCCCTGGCAGGACATCTCCTGTGGAGAACATTCTCACCTAGCCCTGACCCCAGCTTCCTATCTTCATGATTCTTGTATGGGGTAGAAATCAGCCGAGGAAATCAAATTCTCCTTTTTGCCATACTTCTATCTCTTTCTTTGGTATGGCAGCTTTCTTTACTTATGGCAGATGGTGGGTAAGTGCAATATTATTTTAACTGACCTACATGTTTGCTGGATTTAAGCTATCACCACTAGAAAGTGGATAAGTATTAGGGATTTAATGTAACATTTTAAATATATTTTTCTCTTATTTGTGAGGATTTATTTAATTTGGGTGATTTATTTAATGCATTCTTAAATAACTGTCCTCACCATACATCCCATACAAAATCTATTGTTGTTGTAAAACAATACACATCATTTTGAAACATTCTTTTATGTTACCATTAAGTTATGTATGTACTTGTATACAGGGTTAGACTTCTGGCAGTATCTCATCCTCTAGAGGGAAGATTATGGAGCTATCCTAAAAGTTCATAGGCTAAGAATTTAAAAAGCAATTTTACGGAAAGATATTTCCAGTTACCTGGACCAGGATAGCAAATCTTCCAAAGAAAATGCTTTAAAGATCATCATGATTCCAGATGAACTAAAAAGATGGCAGCAGGTCTGTATCCCAGAGAGAGAAAAAAAAGTAGGGGAAAGACCTACTTGTACAAAAATATTTATAGCTGTTCTTTCTGTGGTGTCAAAGAATTAGAACTTAAAGTGACATCCCTCAATTGGGAAATGGCTGAACAGATTGTGGTATATGATGGTGTTGGAATACTATTGTGCTCTAAGGAATGACAAACAGGATGATTTCAGAAAGAGCTGGAAAGACCTCTGAGGTGAAATAAGCAGAACCAGGACAACATTGTACACAGTAACAGCAATATTGCAGAATGATTAACCGTGATAGACTTGGCTATTATCAGCAATACAATGATCCAAGACAATTCTGAAGGACTTATGAAAGAATGCAATCCGTCTTCACAAAAAGAACTATTGGAATGAGCATGCAGATGAAAACATACAGTTTTTCAATTGTGTATTTGGGTTTATGTTTGGGAGTTTGGGTTTTATAAGATTGTTCACAAAAATGAACAAAATGGAAATACGTTTTGTATGACAATACATATATAGCCTAGGGGGAACAACTGTTGGATGATAAGTAGCTTAATCTTAAAGAATGAGTGGGTTAAAGAATAAGAAACAATAAACACATAAAAATAAACATAAAAAGATGACAGCAACAGAAGATGCCTCCCCAATCGATATTATATCATGAGACTGAGAATTTGGATAAAATGAATGGAAGTATAGGGGTTGGGTTATCCATTCCCTTTGATACTTCCCATCTACTGATATTTTGAATATAAAACCCTTGTACCAAAAAAAAAAGAAAAAGAAAGAATAAAAAAAGAGTACCCCATAAGGGTTCCTTGCTGATGTAGCTATCAATCATTTTTAAACATACAATATCTTTAGGACACATATGTATCCTAATGAGAGCCCCAGTACAACTGAAGTTTGGTTTGGGGCTGACATTTCTTGTTCAGGGAGGAGGCTACTAAGGGAATAGTTGGCCAAATGTCGCTGATGCTTTTACTTTTTCTGGCCTATTTTTATTATTTAATAAATAATTATAAATTAAGATACAGTCTCCAAATTGTAATCATAATGATGTTCAATTACAAGTCTCAAACATCAGATAAACCTCCTGTTTACCCTTAGATACTTCAAAGATACCATCCTGGCCTAGGCTCTGTCCCAGGGATAAATCTTATGTCTTTGCTTTTCCTCATCAAAGTCACTCAACTTTGTCTCCAAAGAGGGAAGCCAAACTAGGGGGCACCTGATTGAGATGGTTTTTGTTTTTCTAGCCAGAATTACAAAGGACAGCTGAGTTTCATAAAGCCACTAGCATTCCTTAACTGTCAGAGGGCACAACCAGCTATATTTGAAGGCCAGTCCACTTTCTGCAGCTGTGGACTAATCCCTTCACCTGAGGATTAGTCCTGCCTCCCCCCAACCCACCCACCCAGTGATGAAGTAACAGGAAGGCACTGAGAACTCTTAACCCACCTTCTCCTTAAAATGTATACCAATTGGAATTGCCATGTCCTTGCCAGGGGAGGTCCAAATGGTGTACTATCAGGCCAAATAGAAGGGAGACACATCTAGGTTTAAAAGACCTTGTGGGCCCTCACTCAAGATATTTGGTTACAGAGAAGTCAAAGACCCAATTTCTTGGTTACTGCTAGCCTAGCCAATAAACTGATCATGCTCTGGTCCCTGGGCTGAGGGGACAACATGACCCATTTTACACACTGCTGTTATTAAAATGATATCCTGACACAGAGAAAACTATGTCTTTGATGCAATTTTATTCATTACATGAGCCTAAACTCAGATTGTAAAAAACCAAATAGATCGTGATCCTTAAAAATACATTGGTTTTCTCGAGAAGACACATCAAGCATAAAGTTATCGAGGGGAAAGCTTCGACTACATATGTCAAGAGGCTTACTGGCAGTCTGAAGACAGTGAGGAATATTATATTCCCTACTTTTCAGTCCTTTAATGTAGAAGCTTCTAGGTCCTGTGTAATCCTTAATGTGGCTTCATGATAACTGAACAGTTTTTGTTGTGTTTTTTCCCCCCAGCTGCTTGTACTATTTTTGCCTTGGCATGGAGTTCTGGAATATGGCTATAAAAGTCCTGGGATTTAAAATTTGGGATCTCTTTCAGGAAGCAATTAGTGGATTCTTCCTATTTTCCCCTCTTGTTAAAAAACATTAGGGTAGTTCTCCCTGATAATTTCTTGCAACCTGATATCCAGGCTCTTTTTTTGATTGTGGCTTTCAGGTAGTCCATTGATTGAGTTTGTTCCCTTCTCTCCTGCAGCAGCTAGACCTTGTGGGGCTATGCTCCTTCCCATGCTGCTGACACTGGATCACACCCAAGTTACACCCAGATGAAGAGAATCCTGTTCTTCCCCTCCTACTTCAGCAAGATAGGTCCTCCTTTCTGTCCCTCCACACTGATCTGGACTGGGCACTACTCTGTCCTATTTTCTGTTGGTTCTACTGCTCCAGGATTCATTTTGAGTCATTTTATTTTTTATGGCTATCTGGAGGTGGGTTAGGCAAGCTGAGTGTTCTTTACTCTACCATTTTGACTCCCATAAGCAGAAGTTGCTGAAATCAATTAAAAGAACATTTTTAGAACAATTAATTTACCAACCTTAGTGTACCCTTTTGGAATAGAAAAATGGATGCAAACAGATTTAGTACCTAAACAACAATCCATATGAGGATAACTCTAACAAGATCAATATATTTTAATCACATCTATTTTTACTTTGGCTTTGTCTGAGATCATGATTGCTACTCCTGCTTTTTTGTTTCAATTGAAGTCCCACAGATTTTGCTCCAGCCTCTTACCTTTACTCTGTGTCTTCTCACCTTAGATGTGTTTCTTAAAAACAACATATAGTAGAGTTCTGATTTTTAATCCTCTCTGCTATCCACTTCCATTTTATGGGTGAGATCATTCCAATTACATTCATAGTTATGATTAAAAGAGGAAATCAAGATGGAGACTGTGTATTCCACTCCATCTTGATTTCCTCTTTTAATACAATCTTTTTAAAAAATATTTTATTTTCCCCCAATTACATGTGAAAACTATTTTAAACTTTTAAAAAATGTTTGAATTCCAAACTCTCCCTCCCACTCTTCCCCCCACCTGAGACAACAAGCAATCTAATATAGATTTCATATGTGCAGTCATGTGAAGCATTTTTATGCATTAGTAATTTTGTGGTTAAAAGAAGAGAAGAAAGTGAAATATAATATGTGTTGGTCTGTATTCAGACTCAAATAGTTTTTTTCTCAGGAGGTAGATGGCATTTTTCCTCATGAGTCTCTGGAATTGTGTTGGATGACCATGTTTCTGAGATTAACTAGGTCATTCACAGCTATTCATCAAAAATTATTGCTGTTAATGTAATGTTCTTCTGGTTCTGCTCACTTCACTTTATATCATCCATACAAGTCTTTCAAGGTTTTTCTGAAATTGCTACTTATCATTTCTTATTGCACAATAATATTTCATTATAATCACATACCACAATTTGTTCAGCCATTCCCCAACTGAAGAACAACCCCTCAATTTCCAATTCTTTGCTACCACAAAAAGTGCTGCAATATATATTTTTGTAAAAAATATGTACTTTTCCTTTTTTTAAATCTTTGGAATATAGACCTACTAGTGGTATTGCTGGATCAAAATATATGCACAATTTTAGAGTCCCTTGGGCATAGTTCCAAATTGCTCTCCAGAACAGCTGGATCCAATCACAACTCCATCAACCAATGCATTAGTGTCCCAATTTTCCTGCATATCCTCCAACACTTATAATTTTCTTTTTCTGTAATATTGGCCAATCCATGCTGCCAAAATTTAACATATACCTAGCACATGCCTAACAAGACATGATCTGGTGACAAGAATTTTATACCAGAAGCTTTCATCTACTGACAAATGAAAAATATTCATACTGCACAAAATATAGTTGAGAACTCAATCTATTCTGGAATTCTGGGGCTGTCAGTGATTACACTGTCCACAATATCCCAGCTATAACACTGAACTACAGAAACACTAGTTCAACGTTTTTAATAAATGTTGCCACGTGGAATACTCAGTTTCCAAGCAGTTTAGAATGAAAAGATTTCAAACTTTTGAGATCTATCAGGACAAGTCAAAGTTACATGGGGAAGGGGCATGGCACATGCCATCCTGTCTGCTCCTGCATTTGTGTTAAGGATGCTTTCAGTGAGTCTATGAAAGGTGAGCCTATATTCTGATACCTTATTCAACTATAAAAACAATTACTTTTTTTTAATCAGCAGAAATAATATATATATATATTTATATGTAAATAATATATGATAATATAACCAATAAGGGAAACAAAATCTCCAAGCCATCAAAAAAACTGGTTTATTGAGAGAGGGCCAATCTCACAATAAAATTGGACTCAGGTCAAGATCAAAGACACCAAGCCTTAGTGGATGGCCTCTTTTATGCACAGAAATCTGGTGATTTAAATTAAATTAAAAACAGAAAATATATAAATCTTCCACATGGGCAGGTCTTAATTAGTGACGCAAAGTGCTGAATAAGTTGGAAATTACAGAAATCATCACTATGGGTGATAACTAATATCTATTATTAGGCCTGACCTTTTCAAGACCTCTGCAATAAGGAGACATGGTTTGAATTTTGCTGACAATCCTTATTCCTGTCAGTCACCTCTTGTATTTTGACCTAAAGATGGCACCTAAGGATGTCTTATCTAAGTCACTGCACGCAGTAGATGGGCATCCTGTACTCATGACTGAATGTCTTATGTCAAAACCCCAAAAGTAGCCCTCCTCCCCCTGACTGACTACAGTATGCCACACACCCAAACATAGCTTTCTATCTCCTGAATGACTGTCATGGTCTACATGTAAGCAGGGTGTGATGGGCTTGGTAGGAACTTTTGGATTACAGGCTTAAGGTCAAAGTGCCTGTCAGCAAGATTTAATACCACCCTAAGCTATATTTTTCTTAGCTAATGTTTAGAATTCATATAAAGCTAAATATATTTGAATATTAACTCAACACTAATGATTATGCTATGAAAATAATCATAAAGGCTAATGCCATTATAATCATAAAAGGGGCAGGGAGTTTCACATTCACACAGGATGAAAAACAGTAGATACAGAAGAATTACAGCAAGGTGGAAATTTGTCCCTCGATTCTTTCTAACCGAATTTCATCAAATAAGAAGAAAAGATGATTTTTCAACAATGATGATGCTGATGACAAAGTAGTTTTGAGTTTCCTTTTGTCCAGATTATCAGTTTGGGAAATAATTTGGGTGAATATTTCTTCCTTTTATGCAGATTAGCAACTCAAAAATATGCTTACTATACTAGTGTTTTTATTTCTTCTAAAATTTTTTTAAAACTACCTTCTAGACAATAAAGCAAGGGACACGAGACAGTTGGGATGCATTTCTCACACATATAACACTTCAAAGCTCGCATTTCCCACACTTCCCAGGTACCTCACAGCACTTTAAGAGTTCAATTTAACAGACTGGTCCCTAGAATTTTATAAAGTCTACTAGAATTACTTGGTAGGTAAAAGAATAAAAATAGGTAGAAAGAGAAGAGAATTTAGCCTAATCTAAATCTCCACGTGGGTGCTCCCAACGTGGGCTCCCGCAGTGGCCTTCTTCCTGGCCGGTCACCAGAGGTAGAGAGAACGAACACTTCCTGGATCATCTCTTTTATTCTTCTTTTTACATGTGGATCAAATTCACTATCACGTCTGGATCAGGTTCAGAGTCATGTAACGTGGGTTATGTAACTAGGTGCCAGCCTAGGTGACATAAGTGAGCAGGAACACAGCCTGCACAGAAGAGGCCCTGCGTGATCCTAGGAGAGGATGCCCTTCGCACAGCACTTTGTTCTGTGCCTCTCCAATAACTTATTGTTGAATATTAAGTGTGACGGTTATCTGTATTGGTTTATGTTCTAAGACTGTAATTTCCATGATGGCTTTGTATTTCCTCCAGGGCTCAGAATAGTGTTCTACATGCAGTAGACACTTGATATTTCCTTGTGAAACAGAACTGAAGTTTTCCCATTGATGCCTTCTTGAATCATACAGAATATATTATTGAGCTCGTCCAATTACTTTATCCTCCAGAAAGATGCACAGCTTTTACACACACACACACACACACACACACACACACACACACACACACACACACACACACTCACACACACACACACCCCTTACCCTTCCCAACATCCTCCCCACTCCTCCAAGGCATCCCCAAGGATCAAATTGTACTGAAGTTTGGCTACAGGAGTTCCATGAGGCAGTATGTTGTGACAGAGAGAGTTCTGAGTGTTAGACTTCCAGTCCAGTCTATTGCTAACTAGTATCCTTGAGAAAGTCACTTCACCAATTCAGTTCAACATTTATTAAGCAGGCACCATGTATATATAAGGGCAGCTAGGTGGCATGGGGAGAGAACACAAGGTTTGGAATCAGGAAGGCTCATTTCATGAGTTCAAATCTGGCTTCAGATGCTTAGTAATGTGACCCTGGGCAAGTCCCTTAATCTTGTTGGTCTCAGTTTCCTCATATGTAAAATAAGCCGGAAAAGGAAATGGCAAACTACTCAAAGGAAACCCCAAATGAGGCCACAAAGGGCATGACTGAAAATGACTGAACAAAAAATGTGGAGCGAGGTCCTGAGAGGTATTGACAGAAACAAAACCGTTTCTGCCTTTAGAACACTTCCCCTTTACTAGAAGGGAAACAACTATTGTAAAAGTATAGTAAAAAAGGAAAACTGGTTGGGAGAAAGTGCCAGTAACAGAGACTATAAAGAAAGGCTGCAGAGAGGTGGTGGTATCTGAGCTGAGACTTGGAATGAGACAAGGATTCTAAGATAAGGACAGAATATACAGATTTGGAAGTCAGTGACAAACAGAAAATGAAGGTGCACTGTAATAAAGAATGCTAGATTTGGAATCAGAAGACCTGAGTCCAAATCTCAGCTCCCTGTGTACACTTGGTCAAGTCATTTAATTTTCCCAGGCTTCCATTGTTTTCTCATCTGTAAAATAAAGGAGCTGGACAAGCTGACCTCTGAAGATTCCCTTTCTTCTTCCAAGTCTATAATCCTATGAATCCATGGAAGCTCTTTGTAGCCTCTACCATCACAATCTGAGGCTATTTTGTGGCCTGAAAAGTTGCTCACTTTAAAATACTTGGTATAGGACAATTTTTGAACACTCCTATTCTCCTAGATACACTTCCTTTCTTTGTTTTCAGGGACATTGCTGTCTTGGTTCTTTGTCAATCTGTCTATTACCCAAGCTCCTTGGATCCTCATTAATTTCCCAACCAGTAAATGAACCCCTCCAAAACTCTGTACTAGTTCTTTCCCTCCCTCCCTTTTTTCCTTTCTTCCTTGTTTCCTCCACCTTCCTCTTCCTCTTTTTCTTCCTTCTATCTGTCTGTTTATCTGTCTCTCTTTCTTCTCTGTTCCTATGGATTCCTAAGAATCATAGATTGAGAAGTAGAATGGCTCCCAGTGATCAGCTAATTCAATTTATTTATTTTATAGAGAAAAGGCTCATATCTAGAAAAGTTATGACTTATCTATGTGCTCATAGGTAGGGGAGCTGAGAATTGACTCCAAATTCTCAGTTTTAAGAGAATGCAAGATGACTCTTGGGAACTGTCAGGAGTAAAGGGTATCTTCTAACCCTAAGTCAAACAAAGACTTGGGACAAGAACATGCATCTTGCCAAGAGGAGTTCAAACAAGTCAAATGCTTGCAGGTTCTACATAGCTCTTTGCTTGTTCTAAAAGAACCTGGCCTCTGGTGCCACTTATCCCTAGACCAGGAGTGTGTGAGGGCTTCAGCTTTCTAAAAGGATCCAAGTTTTCAAAACAACTATGGCAGAATCTATTCTTCTTAGGGGAAGAGAGGGTACTGCAATGTAGGACCCCAGCTGGCAGCAAGTGGAGAATAGCAAACCTATTACCCTTAGCAGAAAGCAATGGCAATATGGTACCCAGTTATAGTAAGCCCAGACAAAAATAATACTAATAGAAAGCAAGCTGAGCAGAGAGCAATGTGCTTTGCAGACCATACCTAAAGGGAGCAGTGCAGTGGGATCACCAGGAAACATAAGCATTCACCTTGCAGCATCAGAGGTAGGAGCTGTCTCTCCAGAAAGGTCCAGACCACTCATATCTTCCACTTGCTTGCCCTCTGACTCAGAAGTAGTGCTTGTCACACAAATTGCCCATGTACCGCTCCATAAATGGCCTCTCCTCACAGCTAGCATATGTATTGTAGGGAAGGGTGCCTCTGATTTATGGAGAAGAAAAATATCTTTGCATTGGACTTTTTATGTTCTCTAGTTGATAAAAACAAAAGTAAACACATTAGGGTTCATTTGTTATGACTGAGTAGATGCAGAACCCCTACAGAAAAACTTGAACCAGGAGATATGGGGGGATGTATGAGAGGGGGATGTCTTAGGTGATAAAAAAAACTCATAAAGAGGAATGTTTTGAAATAAAGCTGGAAAGGCAAATAGGAGCCTGATGGTGGAACACCTTAAATAGGACAGTAAAGAGTCCAACTTTCTGAACCTCATTTTATTCACTCCAAAATGAGAGATTGAATAGGTTCTCTGAGAAATGGGCTTTTCTTTGTACTTATATCTTCAGTGGGTGGCACAGTGCCTAATATATAGTAGGTGCTTGATAAAGGTTTGCTAATTGATTAAGAGCCTGATAAAATTCCTCCATTCCAAAAAAGCAGGAGCCCAGGGGTTTTTTTAAGCTGCATTTTCCCATGTTTCAGCAGCAAACGGGAAAATCAGAAGAGATCTGTCACTAAATAGCTAGCTCTAAATGCTGTTCCATGCTCAACAAAAGAATGGCTAGCATCAGACAAACATGGGGAAAAGAAGCTAATTGCATAGTTACCACAAAAACAATTTAACATGATTATTTTGCAGTGAGAAAATGTATCCACTATGTGGTACTGTTAACTCTATTGGAAATAATGATAATTGCATAGTAACTGAACATTAACCTTCCCCTCCGCTCTCCTGGTAACTATGCAAATCATTTTGGTTGCCACTGTAATGTGGTGGTTCGGAACAAAATTCTCTTTTCTAATCCATCCTAGGGATGCTTCCTAAGCCTGGTAGAGCCAATGCACATTTAAAGCTTTCATTCCAAGAGGAAAAATCCACATCAATACTTGTTGCAAAAGTGGCAACAGAGAAACAAAGCATATTGGTCAGGTTGCCTATCAGAGCAGAGAGGCGCCTCATAGGAAGGAAATTGAAATAGCTTTGCATTAAAAAAGAACAGGAATTGGAGCTTGAGATATCTAGGCAGCTAGGTGTCCTAGTGGTTAGAGTGCTGGGCCTAGAATCAGGAAGATTCATCCTTATCAGTTCAAACACATACTAGATGTATGAACCTGGGCAAGTCACTTAAGCCGGTTTGTCTCAGTTTCCTCCTCTGTAAAATGGCAAAATACTTTAGTATCTCTGCCAAGAAAAACTCAAATAAGGTCATGAAGAGTTGAACATGATTGATAATGACTGAACAAGAACAGTGAACCAAAATGTTCCACTGTAAAATGTATTGGGGTTCTATTTCTACAGAATAATCCAGCTACCAAGTAAAAAAAAAAGTGTCAATCAACTAATAATCCCATATCCTTAAGAACAGTAGTAATGTCATCTATTTCTTTAAAAACAAACAAAAAAATCTAACTACTAAACTGAACTTTAAAGAGAAAAGATTCCATTTGGGTGTTTAAAAAAGACTTTGAGATGTACATTTCTGTACATGACAACATAAGAATTTTTTAAAATTGAACTATGCATGTTTATGATAAAAGTTTTATTTATGATCAGGGTTGATATTAGTCAATTGGCAGTAGGAGAGACAGATTATAAACTAATGCAAAAACAAATAAATAAATCTTTTTTTTTTTTAAACTAAGTTATGCTTGGCTACTCAGAGCAACGCACTGATATGGGACAATCCTGAAAGACTTATGATGGGGAATGCTATCCACCTCCAGAGAAAGAATACTATCCACCTCAGTGCATTTATAGTTTTATTTGGGGGTTTTGGTTACGTATGAGTTTGCTCTTACAACAATGAAAAATATGGAAGTGGGTTTTGCATGCCAATAAAAATAAAATTTTAAGTAAAAAAAAAGACTAAGTTATAGAGATAGCACTGCCTACATAAGGAGAGGGAGTTTTCTTTCTGGTAGTTCCCTATTCCAATGAAAGCATAAGGCCAGACTTTCTCTCTATCCCTATTCCCTTTTACAAAAGTCTATCTAGACAATAAATCAAACATAGATGGAAAGAATTTTCTTTTTTCCATGAGATGGTATTTCAGCATAGAATTAGAAGGTTGGAACTATTCCCAGAAGATTCTTGATGACCTCTACATTCCCTTACAACTTTAATGTTCTCTGGGCTCAAATACTCATTGAGTCTCTTTTAGGAATCTATAGCACTTTATTTTTAAATAAATTTGAATTCTATGAAAGACAAGAACATATGGTCCTGCCTACAGATAATCAAACAGCCATTGTGCAAGGTACCCCACTGGGCTTTACCAAAGTGACCTGGATGATGTAAGTCTCTCATCTAAATATGGGTCTATCCTGACCTGAGATGACACAGATCCTGTGGCTTTCAGTGGTTTGTGGCCAACACACTTTTCCGATGGCACTCACAGTATTTTGAGGTCCTTTTTTTGGCTGAATATTGTTGGTGGATTTAATTAATGCATTTCTGCCCAATGTATTGAATTTGAGCAATCGCTCCTATTCAGTTAAGATAGTTGCAATCATGGGCTTAATTCTAGACACCTGTAACTTGGCCACCATCTTTGTGGGAATATCCATTATAAGTAAATGTTATGATAATCTTTTTTTTTTTTTTTGGTGTGGAAAGAGGTTGAGAAGACTGAGGAGGAGTTAGAGGACCTGGACTCAAATCTTGATTCTACATACTTACTAGCTTTAAGTCCTTGAACAAATCTCTTAACATCGCTGGCTTTTAGTTTTCTCACAGAAAAAAATGAGGAGAATAGATTGGGTCACTTTTGAAGTTCTTTCCAGTTTTAAATTTATGATCCTAAGTCCATTTTTATGAGCACTAATTAAAAGAATTGAGGATGTTTGGAATAAGAAAGCAAATACTTGGGGGAATGTTGTGATAGCTGACTTCAGAAATTTAATGATCTCTCTTGTGAAAGAGAAGGATTTGACTAGTTGTGCTTGACCCAAGAAGGAAGAACAAGGATTAAAATTGTAAGGGAGGTAGATTCTAAGTTTTACATTATACATAGTAACTGAAATATTGTGGGATGGTCAAATGTAACTGACTTTGCTACTAAAAGCAATGTAATGATCGAGGACAATTCTGAAGGACTTGTGAGAAAGAATATCCACATCGAGAGAAAAAACTGGGAGTAGAAAACAGAAGAAAACATATGAGCTATCACTCGTTTATTTGGGTTTGTGATTTGGGGGTTTGGGTTTTAAAAGATCATTCTATTGTAAAAATGAATAATATGGAAATAGGAATTGAGTGATAATACATGTATAACCTTGCTTGTCAACTCTGGGATAGGAGAGGGAAGAGGGGAGGGAGATAACAAAATCATGTAACCATGGAAATTTTTTTTAAAAATAAAAGAAAATTTAAAAGAAAAAATAAATTTAAAAAATAATAGAAAAGAAATTGCAAAGTTCTAGAGATATTCCAAAATGCAATGGTCTGCCCTGAAAAGCAATAAACTCTCTTTCATTATGGGTTTTTAAGCAAAAATGAACAATGACTACTCATATCAGGAGCATTGCAGAAGGGATTACTGTGCAGGTATAGGTTGGAGGTAATTCTCAGGCCTATTACAATCCTAAAATGCTGTGACAAGACCCATGGCAGAATTTAAACACAAAACCTTTAGATGAAACATTCAATTACTTAATCATCAGCTAAATGCTGCTCATGCTAGGTCCAGCCCTACATATGGTGAAGGAGACAAAAATTATAAAAGGCAGTCCCTCTCTACCTTCAAGGAACTTAAGAGTCTTGTTGGAGAAATAAGGACTGCTGACCTCCCTTTGTCAAACAAACCAGATGATGAAAGAACAAAACTTAAAAGAAAAGCACCTTCCATTTAAAAATAATTTTCCAGTGTGTTTTGCCATCTTCCTTCACACTTTCTGTTATTAGGTCATAATTGGGAGCAATATCTTAAGTGTCAGGGTGTATGGGGTGCTCAGGGAGGGGTAATATCTCTGGTATGGAGGGCTTGTCGTGCCCTCCTAGGGCAGCTCTCCAGCCTCTGACCCTCACTTGACACCGAGCTCTCACTTGTGGCTCCCAGTAGCTGCTAGCATGTGGCAGCGGCCACACCCCGGGCAACAGCTTCAACAGGCCGGCCAAACCTTGTGAGGGTAGCCATCGGGTCGTCGACCCCTGGTGAACCAGGGCTTTGCTCACCCGGCATGTGAAGACTGCTTCGGCGGAACAGGCAGAAGAAACCAACAAGAAGGTTCAGCGGCTGAGAGGGCGACGCAGCAAGGCACTGTGGAGTGCTTAGGCTGTGTTGGAGCACAAAAGACAACACGGCCATCCAATGCAACTGACGAAGTCTCCAGGTGTAACGACTTTTCCTGCCACTGGACCCAGACTTCCAATGCTGAGAGAGTGAGACTGTCTCTGTGCATCAACTTTTCCACTTAAATCTCCACACACAAGTGTCTTTGTGCACACTTATCTATCGTAGATGAAAACGCACAAAGACAATCGTCATCCTCGGTTACCGAGAGACTACTACTATCTTAAGTGTCACCTTCCTCCTGCCCTGAAAGTTAGGCTTGCTTTTCCTTAAAAGGTACTGAAGCTTTCTTTCCAACTTAATTGCTTTCAGGGGACTAAAGTAGGAGCCATTGACTTAGTTTTCTGCTCACTGGGTTAGTTTTCTGCTCACTGGAGAACAAACATAGCCAGGACACAAGGGGCTGGAAGCTTCTCCTTCAGGTCTTTTCCTGGGAGGTTAGCAAGATGATCAATCCCCATGAGAGCCACACTGGAGTGTGTGGCTTTAATGAAGGCTGTGTTCTGGATGGCCATCCCTTCCCAGTTCTGCTATGGCTAAGTAAAACTCCTTTTGTTAACTGTTAAACTGTGTCTCATTCTGTTCTAATTTTGGACCTAAATGACCAGGGGTTCAGCCTGAATCAGACCGTGTCCCAACTCTCTAACAGGTAACATGTCTGGAGCCAACTGCTCACTATACACCTCTCTTTCTTTGATCTGCAGAATATACAGAATCATTCTTATCTGCATCAACTCCAAGAGTCAAGCTTCCCAGTACAGCATTTGCCTCTTTTTGGAGCTTCCTAATTGTAAGCAGTGAGCAATGGTGAAGATTTACAAAGAAAATAAAAATGAAAGATACGTTAAAAGGCATAATCTTTTTCTCTGTACTTTGAGTCCAAGTAAAACAAATCACTTATTACAGTGCGATAATGAGCAAGTCATTTCCTCTCTCTGGACCTGAGTTTCTTCATTTGTAAAATGAGAGACTTGGATCAGATGACTGCCAAGACACCTTTGGATTCCGATATCCCTGTGAAATATTCATTAATAGAAATCTGGATTGCACAGTGGATGGTATATATGTATATGATACATATTATATATATGATGGTGATTATATATATATACATATATACCCTTTGTTTCTTAAGTATTTCTTTCCTAACTGATCATTCTTTGCTACATCTTAGTTGCTGGAATCTTAGTTTTCACTTTTTTCTGACTAAGTACCTCAGCATTAACAAAGAATTTAAAGTGGATGTTTAGTCAAATATATTTACCAAAAAAATCCTTTTGGGGGGCAACTGGGTGGCTCAGTGGATTGAGAGTCAGGCCTAGAGACAGGATGTCCTAGGTTCAAATCTGGACTTAGACATTTCCTAACTGTGTGACCCTGGGCAAGTCACTTAACTCCCATTACCTAGCCCTTACCACTTTTCTGCCTTAGAACAAATACACATTCTAAGACAGAAGGTTAGGGTTTTAAAAAAAGAATCCTTTTTTATTAGCTAAAAGAAAATTTTGATTCAATCAATCTAAATTGGACAAGAGGAGGATACTAGTACAGGAGACTATCTCCTACTCTCCATCCTCTAAGGAGTTCTATAGTGTAACATATTGACTTTGTTACATGAGAGAAGTATTTAGCTTCTCTGATCTTCACTTTCTCCAACTGAGGTGGTTTTTTTTCTCCTTTAAGATATAGGAGAATGCTAAACTAGCAGATCCTAGGTATTACTGTTCCTATAGATCCATTTGAAGAACTGGACCATTCATGTACCACTAACAAGCATTCTAATCTTTTGAATAAAAAGAATTCTAAATTTTACATCCATCAAATAAAATGAGCATATTCACATAAAAATGTCTCAGGAAAAGAAGACTGACATAAGATTACAAATATTTATTATATATAAATTGATTTTCCTTCATCAATAAGAATGTATTGCTTATTAATGATTGAATTAAGTTAATTAGTAATAATTAAATTAAGTTAAAGATATAATTTAAAAATAATGAAAATTATGAATTAATAAAAAAATATTTATTAAGTGCCTACCATATGCACCAACCACTGAATTCTAAGGATATATTCCCCCCACAAAAAAAATCAAGAAAATCCTTGCTAAAAACAAGGTTATATTCTCACTGTAGAGGGTAATATAAAAGAAAGCTCAGCTTCAAGGTGAATGGAGAGCCCAAAAGTCCTAAGGGTCAACAACAGGGTGGATGGCAAGGCCCAGGGATCTTTAGGTTACACCAATAGGTCAGATTCCAATGCCATGTGTCTAAAAGGTATCTGGGAGAAAGAAGCAAATGGTTATAAGGTTGTCTATGATAAACTCTGTGATAGACACTGTGCTAGATGTTGGGAATACAACCCAAATGCAAGGACATCTCTGCCCTCAAGGAGCTCGCATTCCAATGGGGAGGGAGGGACAGCAGCCTTACCAGTGGCCTCTTCTCTATGGCTGGTAGGCACATGGCTCTGTAATGGACATAAATCAGCACGTACAACACACGTACAGAACTGATACAAGAGAACCTTAGAAAGGAAGGCACTGACAGCTAAATGGACTGGAAAAGGCTTCCTGCAGAAGGTGGCGCTTGAGCCTGGAGACTGTCTCTCGCCTTCCAAAGAGCTGACGGATTTTGAGTCAGAGCTGGCTGGCAACAGGTATTTTAATATCATCACATGCCCTCTGCCAATTCTTGAGTCATTCTGAAAAGTCTCATGCAGACGACAGCTGCATTTCAGAATATCAAACAAAACAGTACCAAGTAACTAATATGTCCAACACTGAAAATAGACCAAAGAGGTAAGCAGATGTTAAGAACAAATGCTCAAATCCCAAATTTTCCATGACAGAATAAATAAATAAATAAATAAATACTCCGTGGATGTATGCCAAGAGAGGAAGGTGGTGGGATTTAAACAATCTGAACAGAATAGCCAAGTGTGTTTTAAGTCTCTGGCTATTTTCATTCGAAAATGTTAGGTGAACCTGAATTATCTATCTAGTTCATGACCTTTATCCTATATTTGAAAAGCAGAAAGGTAGTAATGATAATAATTAACATTTGTATAGTGTCTACTAAGTGCCAGGCACTGTGCTAACCATTTTACAAATATTATCTCATTTGGTCCTCACAATAACCCTGGGAGATCACAATAAACCTGTGATCATTATCCCCATTTTACAGATAAGAAAACTGAGGCAAACAGGGGTTAAGTGACTTGACCAGAGTCACATAGCTAGTACCTAAAGTAATATTTAAACTCAGATGTTCTTGACCCTAGGTCCAGTGTTCCCTGCTGTACCATCTAACTGCCCCACAATGATGACGATGAAAAAAAAATGGTGCTATCTTTTCTGAGTCAGGAACCCAAATAAATGCTGCACAACTAAGTCATGAGAATAAAGTCAAAGGCTATTAACATGAAAACTAAGCCTATGATGGACTTCTGAATTCTAGATTATAATATGAATGCCATACACTAATGAGACTAATTAATTGATTAAAAGGGAAAGCTCTTAATGGTCATCTAGTCCATTTTTCATTTTGTAGCTGAGTCAACTGAGGCCCTGATATGGAATTCGATTTATCCCATGCAGGAATGGAGACTGGAATCCAGGTTTCCCAATGCAAAAGCAAGTGCTGACAAAGCAACTGGTGCAAGTAGGAGGGATGAAACAGAGCAAGCCAATATGAGTCCTTCTGCCAGTGGTGGGGCTAGGTACCTCCCTCCCTCTGCAATATAGGATAAAGGACTTATTGCTGTTCTGGTGAAGGGGTTGCTTTAGCTTGTTCTAAAAGGAGGAAATGAGGCAAAATTAGTCTTGTTGGGGAATTCCTCCAACCAGAGGTCTTTGGACCCTCCTAAGAGTCATTTTTGCCACCTAGGTTCACTTGACAATCTAGAGACCAGACGGGAAGATAAAAAGCTTAATTTGCATTAGCAGACAGGAGGTTGCCAGGTGGAGAGCAATGTACAGAACAGGGTCACATGTGTGTAAAGGATTTTACACTGTCTTGAGGCTTTTTACCTATAACAAAAAGTATCTGGGTGAGGCTGCTTGACCACTTTCCTTTTTTTTTTTGAGAGGTTGAGTAATAGGGACAAGATTCCAGGTAATTTGAAGGAGAATGTGTTAACCTTTGTCTCTGAAGTTGCTGAAGATTAGGTTTGCTCCAGTGAAATATTTTCTCTGGAGTT
Source organism: Monodelphis domestica (assembly GCF_027887165.1). Lineage (NCBI taxonomy): Eukaryota > Metazoa > Chordata > Mammalia > Didelphimorphia > Didelphidae > Monodelphis > Monodelphis domestica. The sequence continues at coordinate 493,993,125 of NC_077227.1, forward strand.
AATCTTATCAGGTATCCAAGAGGTACAGGAAAATTTTAAGTTTCTGGAGGTTTCCTTCAAAATAGAAATCAATGAGGATCTTCCTGTTCTTGCCAGGTTTCTTATGCAACCCATATCTCTCTGTTTCATTGGCCTCTAAGGTTACTTTTTTGGGGAGATGTTTCCCCCAAACTCACAATATACAGGTTTTATCCATTTCCTTTATTGTATCTTTGAACTTCACTGTACATTTTTTTCAGTTGGGCTTGGAGGGGGAGGGGGAGAACATCACTTTTTGGCATGGAAATTGCATTCCAGATCCAGAATGAAAGATAGCAACAGGGTTCTGCTGGAGCTAGCTTGCAGGCTCATACAGGCCAACTGTTAAATTTTCAGTTTGAGTATTTACACCTCCAGTTTCTTATACTAGAATAATTGGAAGATAGTCCTCAGTTCAATGGGTCATAATATTTTGTGGCAACCATTTCCCAGCACTTTTACATGATTACTTCCTCTTATTTTGGTTTGCTTCAAACAAAGGCCTTCCTCCAAGTCTGCCTGTGGAACTGAAATCTTAGTTTATTTTCCATTTTGTTTTCAACAACTTTAAGATATTTAACAGTGGAGAAAAGTCCAACAATAAATATTAAACTACTTAGGAATACATTACCTGAGTTAAAATTACCCAGAAATAGGTAGGAGTGCCCCAATGGGGGTCAAGATAATTGAGAAACACATGGCCATTAGGAGCAAGCATCTCACCAAGGGGACACAGTCCTCAGGCGACATGATACCCATCTATGGTGGTGTAGGTAGAATTGATACAGGATCTGTTGGCAGAGTTTATTGATCCCTATTAGGCAGCTGCCTAATAACTGGTGAGAGTTGGAATTCCTTTGTGGCAGTTGGGCCTAGTTAACTTTGAGGAAGGTAGACTTTCTAGTGACAGTTTATAACAAACCTATTTATTGAGTTAATAAAAGGATCGAGGAAGGGAAGGATAGGAGGTAGCTGGGTAGATCAGTGGATTGAGAGCCAGGCCTAGAGACAGGAGTTCCTGGATTCAAATATGGCCTCTGCCACTTTCTAGCTGTGTGACCCTGGGCAAGTCACTTAACCCCCATTGCCGAGCCTTTACCACTCTTCTGCCTTGGAACCAATATACCAAGATGGAAGGTAAGGGTTTAAAAAAAAAGGAAGGGAAATAAAAGATAAATATAGAATTCAGGATATACCTTAAAATCTAATAACTCAAACTGGCTCCCCAAACCCCAAATCTAAAACTCCATGAGGAGTTGCTTCTGCCTGGAAACCAGGCCCTCTCTGAACTCAGTCTATAACTAATTACCCAAATACTATTCTTACTAAACTATTCTAACTAATTGTCTTCTTATCGATATTTAAATTTGACTTTCTCCTTTTCTTCCTCCTTTAGGCAGAATTCAATTCAGTTGTTCTATTTCACTGTTCAAACTGTCAGCTCTCTTAAGGACCTGAAGTGGGCCTGAGTTGAGTCTAAGTTGGCCTGAGTTGGGTCTACTTCTCTCTTCAGTGACCCAGAAAAAAAGCAGTTTCTTCTTACTGTTGATCTTCTTCCACAGCCTTTTCCAGAATCTCCAAACTCCTCCACACCAACTGTCACTAGTTATTACAAGGTTTTTCCAGAGCACAGATCCACCAGCCTCCTCCCAGATGCAACGAAACTCCAAGAGTGAGTCAGTTAAAATCCCAACACTTCTTTAGGCCCTGACCATTCTATAAGGAATTCTCCCCAGGATTCCAACTGCCTCCTAAAGGTAACTCTGCACTATTCTTACCCTATTCCTATTTACTCAGATCCTAATTAACCCCAATACTTAATTAACCTCCAATATTTACCCCTTGAGATCCTTTTGGAAGATAACTTTGTCTTCCCAAATGGACCTTACTAAATCAAACTATTTTAATCTATACCTAATCGATTATTTTATTCCCCAAATAGCATTCTTATCTTAAAATTATTCTATTCCATTTCTCTTTCTGTCTTTAGCATAGTGTAGCTTAAGCTACGCTAAAGACAGAAAGAGAATTTCAAGAAAAAGAAAAAAGAAATTATGGAAAATCCTTGCAAAAACTGCAAATCAAAACATTACAATCACAAAAATTCAAAATGCAAACATTTGCCATAACACAATAACACAATAACAAACACACACTATAACCTATACTGTTACAGAAAACAAAATGCTATCTAAAAATAATTCATAATGCACCTGACAAATACTATGGAAGAGAAAGTCAAACCAAATTTTTAACTATCCCATTACAGAAAAACCAAAAACTATCTAAAGATAAAAAATTCAAAATCAACTTGCAATACTATGAAAACCAAAAACCTTATAAGAAACCAATTATATACCAATATACATAAATATACATAATTACAAATATACATACTAATTACATATGTGAGGAAGATGTAAAATCCCCCTTGTAAAGGTTATAAAACCATAAACATTTCCTTTTCTACAGATATAAATTCTTTTGTGATGTTATCTTATAGGAATATATAAAATCTTACCCTGAGATAAGAATTTATCCTAAAATATAAGTTTTATACCTATTGTAATACTTCTACTATATTTTAACTAACCCCTATTTATCTATATTACCATGTAGATAATTCAAACCAAAAAATAAATAAAAAAAGAGGTAAGAGATATGAATGAAATCTTGGAAAAATTAGAGTTAATAGATATATGGAGAAAAATAAATAGGGACAAAAGGAATACATCTTCTTTTCAGAAGCACATGGTACATTCACAAAGACTGACCATGTACTACTAGGGCATAAAAACATGGCAAACATGTACAAAAAAGCAGAATAATAAATTCAACCTTTTCAGATAATAAGGCAATAAAAATAATAATTAGTAAGGGTACATGGAGAGCCAAATCAAAAATTAATTGGAAATTAAGTAATATGATTCTCCAAAATCAGTTAAAAAACAAATTATAGAAATAATGAATAATTTCATTGAAGAAAATTACAGTAATGAGATATCCTTTCAAAATCTATGGGATGCAGCCAAAGCAGTTCTCAGAGGACAATTTATATTCTTGAGTTCATATATTAACAAATTAGGGAGGGCAGAGGTCAACAAATTGGACATGCAAATCAAAAAACTAATAAGTGAACAAATTAAAAATCCTCAGATGAAAACTAAATTAGAGATCCTAAAAATTAAAGGAGAAATTAATAAAATCAAAAGTGAAAGAACCAATGAATTAATAAATAAGACTAGAAGCTATTATTTTGAAAAAACAAATAAAATAGACAAAGTACTGGTCAATCTAATAAAAAAAAGGAAAGAAGAATACCAAATTAATAGTATAAAAATGAAAAGGGAGACATCACCTCTAATGAAGAGGAAATTAAGGCAATTATTAAAAACTATTTTGCCCAATTATATGGCAACAAATATGGCAACTACATGATATGGATGAATACTTATAAAAATATAAATTGCCTAGATTAACAGAAGAAGAAATAGAATACTTAAAAAATCCCAGATTAGAAAAATAAATTGAACAAACCATCAAAGAACTCCCTAAGAAAAAACCCCCAGGGCCTGATGGATTCACAAGTCAATTCTATCAAACATTCAAAGAACAACCAATACCATCCAAACTATTTGACATAATAAGCAAAGAAGTAGTTCTCCCAAATTCCTTTTATGAAACAAATATGGTAGTGATTCCAAAGCCAGGCAGGTCTATATTACCATTAATTTTAATTACTGAATTATGTAGTGTTGCAAATTTTAAGTTACTTCTATATGTTACAAAACATTTTTAAACTAGAAAATTTTGCTATTCTATATACTTACTACTTTTCTTATACAAATCTCTCTGTTACAGAAGTCCATCTGTCATTTAAATGCAAAGTAATATTTTCAGTCTTCTTTCTTCTTACAAAAACCTTTGTTGTCAGTGTTCATTGTTGATTGTAGCAACATGTGTTTAGTGTGTTTTTTAAATCAGTGCATTGTTCTTGTACAATAGTGTCTGTAGCCATTCTGTTGTCCTCTTTCCATTGTCCTTGTGCTATTGTTGTCATGATGTTTTCAGTGTGTAGTCCTCTTCCTGTTGTTGTGTTGATCTTTGTCTCATTCTTGATTACTCTCTTTGCCTGCGGCCATCTTCACCTATTGTCATATTCTTCACCTGTTGTTACCTTCTTCACATGTGAACAGTGAATCCACAAATCTTTCTCTGCAACTTTTATAGTAATGGGTGTTGTTAGTAAAAATTTATATGGTCCTAATCAGGCTGGTTCTGTGGATATAGTTCTGCTAAAGTTCTTTATATATACAATATCACCTGCACTTACATTGTGTAGTATGTAATCCATTGGTCCTATTTGCACTATTACTCCCATTTCTTGTAAAATTTTTTATCCTGTTTTGCAATTCCCTTATTTACTCTGAGATATTTGTATCTCCTCCCACCACAGTTGTATAAATAGGATGAATGTTTTTGCCTGAATTGGAGCATGTCCAAACATTTCATAAAGTGAAATGTGCAAGTCACCTCTGGGCTGAGTTCTCAAACAGAATAGAGCTAAAGGCAGCATATCAGACCATTTTAAATGAGTTTCTGTGCACAGTTTTTAATCATTGATTTAATTACCCTATTCATTCTTTCTACCTGGCCAGAACTCTGCAGATAGTAGGGTACATGAAATTTAGGTGTTATTCCCAGATTTTCATAGATTTGTATTTATACTGAGTCTATAAAATGTGTACCTCTGTCCGAATCTATACTTCCTGGTATCCCAAACCTAGGTAGATTTCTCTTAGCAATACCTTTGCTACAAAGTTAGCTGTGTTTTTATTGGATGGAAAAATCTTTGACCATTTTGTTAGCTGATCTATAATCACTAAGCAGTATTTGTAATTCCCTGCCTTTGACATATTAATGTAATCTATCTGCAAATGTTCAAAGGGCGTATATGTTAGTGGTCTTCCACCAAAAGCTTTTTGTTTAAATATATGTTGGTTATATTGCTAGCAAATCTGACAAGATGTATAGACCTCTGAAACAATGTTGGTAATACCAGGTGACACCCACATTTTCTTTATCTGACTCTCCAGAAATATAAGGTAGAACTGATACAGTATTCCTTGGCAGAGTTTATCAATCCCTATTAAGCAGTTGTCTAATAACTAGTGAGGGCTGGAATTCCTTTGTGGCACTTGGGTCTAGTTAACTTTGATAAAGGTAGACTGTCTCGAGACAATTTATAACAAACCTATTTATTGAATTAATAAAAGGATTAAGGAAGGGAAGAATAAGATAAATATAGGATTGAGGATATGTAGACTAAAATCTAATAACTCAAACTGGATCCCAAAACCCAAATCTAAAACTCTGCAAGGAGTCACTTTTGCCTGGAAATCAGGCATTCTCTGAACTCAATCTATAACTAATTCCCCAAATACTATTCTTACTAAACTATTTTAATTAATTATATCTTATTTATATTTAAAATTTACTGTTTTCTTTTCTTTTTCCTTTAGATAGAATTGAATTCAGTTGTTCTCTTTCACTGTTCAAACTGTCAGCTCTCTTAAGGACCTGAAGTGGGCCTGAGTTGGGCCTAAGTTGGCCTGAGTTGGATCAATTTCTCTCTTCGGTGACCAAGAGAAAAGCAATTTGTTTCTTTTTTCCCTTGATCTTCTTCCACAGTCTTTTCCAGAATCTCCAAACTTCTCCACACCAACTGTCACTAGTTATTACAAGGTTTTTCCAGAGCACAGATCCACCAGCCTCCTCCCAGATTCAACAAAACTCCAAGAGTGAGTCAGTTAAAATCCCAACACCTCTTTAGGACCTGACCATTCTCATAAGGAATTCTCCCCAAGATTCCAACTGCCTCCTAAAGGTAACTCTGCACTATTCTTGCCCTATTCCTAGTTACCCAGATCCTAATTAGCCCCAATACTTAATTAACCTCCAATAGTGTTGCTACTTGTTTCCTATAGTAAAAGGGTGCAATTAATAAAGTCCTCTTCACTAACACGAGTACAACTGTAGAACTCCATCAGACCACAGTCTCTGAACAATAGTTTGAATAAAAATTTAATATGTAAAATTAGTAGCTATTAAATTCAATTCAAACATTTGTTTTGAGATCCAATTTTATATCATGAAAAGTAAGAGAAAGGTTAACCTGAGGCGTGGGAATACTTTCTGAAGGAATGAGTCTAGATCTTAAAAGGCCCATGAAGCACTTGATTTGACTGTGGGAGAGGAAAATGCTGGAATGAGGTAAAAAGTATGGACAATGGCATCCAACTGGGACCAAGTAAGAATTGTTTCCAGGATGATAAAATGTGGCCTTGATTGGGATGAAAGGGTATGTTGGTGAAGAGCTTTAGATTTAGCCATCCTGAGTTTTCAATAATGGTCAAAAATTAAAATACTACTAGGAGAATGTGATAGCTAACCTATGGTATTTAAAGGCAATTTCATAAAAGAAGAAAATTATTCTGTTTTGTATCAGAGGACAGAACTGGGCTCCAGAGGGAAAAGTTCCAGCACTTCCCAAGGTACAGAGAGGCAAATTTAAGCTTGAGGTCAACTCTTAAGAATTAGAGCTATCTGGAAATAGAATTGACCCACTCAGGAGATGGTGGATTCCCTTCACCTGAGTACTCCAGGCCAAGGCTGGATGACAACCTGTCTGATATTTTGTGGAGGTTATCCTTGTTCAGGTATGTGCTTTACTGCATGGGCTCGGAGACCCTCCAGCATGGGCACTGTGATTCTCTATATCGGACTTCAACATTTGGAAAAGGCATTGTTTTTATTAGTCGAGAAGAAAAGATAGTATCAGAAGTATACCTATTTTCAATTTTTTAATGGTTTTTCAGTTTGCCAATTTCAAACTCACTCTATTCCATGGCCTATACCCCCATTTTCTTCAGGGAATTGAATATGACTGTCTTCATTCTTCTCTCCAATCTGTGGGATTCTGGTAAAAGAACAAGCTCCATAGGCCAAATTTCAATACTTCAGAGGCTCACTTTGATTTGCTTTTCTTTGTATTTTTAGCAGTTAGTACAGTGCCTGGTACAAAAGGAATTGTTTAATAAATGCTTATCGACTTGCTGAAATCTACAAAATGCAATTTCCTGATTCACTGGAAAAACACTAAAGGTACTTACAAAACTTCCTGCAGAACAAATATTTCTCTTTTAAAATTATTATTTTGATGAGACCAGAATAAATTAGATCTTCTATAAGTCACCCATGACTTTGTCAGAATTCCTTCCTGACTGCAAATTCCTTGAGGGCAAGGATCACATCTCAGTTATCTTTGTATTTATTATGCATAGAATGAATTTTACTGTCTTATCCCCAAATAATAATAATAAGTAAGGAATGAATGACTATAGAATACATGAAGCCTATGTTTATGCCTTGAGAAATTTAGAGCTTTATCCCTTTCAGAAAATCTTGGGTATTTTTTATAGTAAAATGAATCTCTAAAACTTAAATATGTGCATGGAAATCATAATTACTACATTAGAGGCAGTAATGTGATATAATACAAAGAGCCCTGGACCTGAAATGAGAGGTCCTGCGTTTGAATCTCCATTGTCACTGTGTGACCTATAGCAAGTCATTTATCAACAGCTAAACTTCTGTTTCTTCCTCTAGAAAATGAAGTGGTTGGATTAGACAATCACCAAGGTACACTTTAATTCTAAATTAAATAATTTCATTTTAATTGCCAGGGTCATAGACTAAAGTTCATGAGAATCCTTAATTAAGAAATCCTTAAAAGAAAAAAAAAACTTTTTTGGACTTTGCTATACTTTTGACAACTGAATGCAATACTCATCAGGTGTCTTCTTGAGAGCTGTCAAATTATTTAAATGAGAGCACATCTGACATTTTCAGATGATCATGCTCAATAAATACTTGAAAAGAGTGTTTTCAAGGTGTCTGCTTTGATGGACACCATTCAGGATTTTCAAAATAAAGGTTTTGAGTGCTTTAATTTTGGAATGACTTGCCATAGTTCAATATAGAGATTTAAAATGTACCAAACTACTTGGAAGGAGTGTCAAGAAAAAGTTTTGCACTTCCCTACAAACAGACACACATTCAACAAAGGACTCTCGTGACATTTGAAAGGCACTGATGGTAGATAATAACTATTCATAATATACTTAGAAACTCTGAGTTCTTCATTGTTCTTTATGTATCTAATTATTCCAGGTATTGTCATGTCAAAAAAAGTTTCATGTGACATATGTTGTTCCCTTTTTAAAACTACAAAGTCAGAACATACTGTCGCTTGTTAAAATGCTCTCTACTTTTATAGTGAAATCAAGACTTGACAAAGTTATTTTATCCAACAACAGCGACCCCACCATCTCCAAACTAGAGGTGTCAGTTTGAGCTTATTTTTTGGTCTATAGTTAGGATGTCTGCCTGTCTGTCCTTCCGTCCATCCATCCATCCATCCATCCATCCATCCATTCATCCATGCATTCATTCAATTCATACAACAAACACTTACTGAGTAGTTATTCCACAGAAGTATATGGAATGTTATATAGGGGAAGACTAAAGTAGTTCCTGACCTTACAGAGCTCACAATTGAATAAGGTAAAAAGTTCAACCATTGTTTTTTATAGACAAACAGAATAGTGAAATCATGGAGAAAATTTTGCAGTTTCCATCTAGTTGATGGACATAATGTAAAAGTTGCCTGAGACTGTTCTTTCTTTACTCAAGGCTAAAGTATTTATATGCTCCCCTTTCTCCCTTCATTTTTAATTCCAAATTTTATAAAACCAAATAAAAGAAGCATTTCCATATACAAAGAAAAAAGAAAATAGTACAAAAAAGAAATCATACAATTCTTATATGTTTCACTTGTTTTCTTTATATCTATATGAATAATATAATATGATAGATAGAGATATAGATAATATGAATAGTAAGTCACTTCTACAAGTGTCCCAGGCCCTCCCCGCATCACAGAAAGTATAGTTCCAGAGACCAATATGTTCATACAAATTGTCTTTTGTGTTGTCACCTTTCGGTTCACACTTGGGAGGTAACATTCACAATTTATTCTTCCAGTATAAATTCTGCAGCCGGGTATGATGTTTTCTTGGTTTGTGTGCTATACTCCTAAAAAAGAACAACAAATACTCCATGTTCTTGCCTGCTATAAGAAGGTCCAAGGACTACATTGAATTAATTACTGATTAATTGAGAAATCAATCTACTTGTGCAACCTTAGGCAAGTCGTTTAACATTTCAGTGTTTCAATTTCTTCATCTATATGTGTCCCCAAATGTCTTCTAATAGTTTAAAATTTTAAGTTTTTAATAACCTAAATCTGCACAAAGACTTTTTGAAGACCCTAGGTTCAAGGTTGGGTTAGTTGGTATCCAAAGACCTTTTCAACATGAGCATCTGTGATTCTAGTACACATGTCTATGTACATGGCTTAGAGATACACATCTAGACTTCAATTCATGTCTTACTCTAATCACCTTATAAAATTATATCTTCAAACATAAAACATTTTGTTTCTTGAATATTGAGGTAGTAAGGTACACACATCAAGATGCCTGGACATTAAAAAAAAATCCTGGATTTAGCCTAGCTTGGACCATACACCTGATCTTAGAACTAGTCATAACATTTGTGAGTCTTAGTTCCCATCTATAAAATGAGTACTGTACTACTTGTATTATCTACCTCATAGGAATATTGCAAGGACCAATGAGTAATATCCATAAGAGCCTTGATAGCCTGAGATGCTATCTGAATGACAGTCAGCCAACAAGCATGTATTAAGTACTTCTTCTGTGCCAGGCACAAGACAGTGAGGATACAAAGACAGCCTTCTGCCCTCAAGGAGCTTTCACTCTTTTAGTTATCATTGTTATTGTTTCCTTGGAAAGCTATTCATGCACTAGACTTAAAAAACTAAAAAAATCCTGAAAGGACTTTAGAGATCATCTCATCCAACCCCCTCATTTTACAGATGATACATTTACCCAAGACCCTACTACTATTTCAACCCAACCCTTCAATTCAACCCAACCCAAGCATTCAATAGCATGCTTACTTTTTGTAAAAGACAGAATTCAGTGTGCAATAGTACATGCATTTTTGCTCTTATTGTTCAATTGATTTTGATTCTATTTAACTCTTCATGACCCATTTTGGGATTTTCTTGACAAATATACTGGAGTGACTTGTCATTTCCTTATCCAGCTGCTTTGATAGATGAGGGTACTAAAGCAAAACAGGGTCAAGTGATTTGCTCAGGGTCACATAGTCTAATGCTGGATTTGAACCAGGAAGAATTTTCCTGACTCCAGGCCTGGCACTCTATCCAGTCTTTCACTTAGCTGCCTTGATTAGCTAAATTTTTAAAATAGTAATCTCCTTCACGGTACCCTATGTGTCTTGCCATAACTAAACAACCATCCAACAGAAATGGAAATTAATTTGAAGTCAGCAGCTTGAGTTCTAATTTCTTGCTATGTGCCACTTATTAATTGGGCAAACAACATCAAAATAAAATAATAATAGCAGCTAGCATTTCTATAGCACCTTAAGGTTTGCAAAGAGCTTTACAAATATGATCTCATTTATCCTCATAACAATGCTGGTAGGAAGTGCTGCTAACTTCTCTAGATCTCAGTTTCCTCATCTGAAAAATGAAGGGGCTGCAGAAGATGACCTTTCTGGTCCTTTCCATTTCCAAATCTATGATCCAATGTTCCCATGAAACCCTAAACTGCTATGAGTCAGAGAGGAGGGACTTGGGATAGTTTATTATCAGTCAGCATGTGCAAAGTGCCAACTATAGAGCCCACACCTGTCTGTCCTGGGAACCTCCCAGGGAGACTGAAAAAAAAAACCTTATCAGAAAAGTGATGAAAACATATGCATATATGTGTGTTGTGTATTACAAGATGAACTACTGGGGTCACAGAAAGAACTTTGGATGGGAGGCAGAAGACTTGGGTTTAAATTCCAGCTCAGCTGCTTATAGTGTGGCTGTGAAGAAGTCAATTAACCTCTCTCTGATCTTCAGTTTGCTCACCTATCAAATAAAGATAATAATCTTTATATTATCTAACTCACAGGTGTGTTGTGAGGAAAGTGGATACTGTAAAGCACAAAAGAAATATGAGCTCTTAGTACCACTGGAAAATTGTTTTTGTATTGAAAGCATAAGAGGAAAAAAGTTCTATCAGTGGTAAATTACAATATATAATGTATAATAATGACAATTACATTTTTATCACTTTTTCAAAGTGAGATCACTGATGAAAATATTTAATTTTTAAGTTAGCTTAATATTTAGTTTTATATTGCTGTATAATTGTTATATAACAAGATGAATTATTAAAGTGTTCCTCTGCTATCTCACTGTGGCATTTAATAGCTAGCACTTACAAGTTAAAGTTTGCTAAAGGCTTTACTAATAGGATCTCACCCTGACAACTCTTAGATGCTATTATCTCAATTCCACAGATAAGGCAACTAAGGCAGACAAAGGGTAAGTGGCCTGTGCAGGATCACACAGGCTGGATTTGAACTGAGGTCTTCCTGACTCCAAGTCCAGCTCTCTATTCACTGTGCCAGCCTGCTGCCATTAAGTTTGATGCAGGAAGGCCATGCCCAAAGAGGCAAACTCTAGGTCTTAGCCCTCTGGACAGTCTTTAAGGAGAGCCCCACTGTCGGACTGTATGTCTTTGCCTTAGCGACCGGCCTCACTAAATCTGTGGTGTGAGTTCTCCCTCCTTGGAAGAGGCTGGACAATATCTCATAAGGAATGTTGTGGCAGATTCCTTCATGCATGGGTTAGATGGCCACTAAGGTTCCTTCCAATTCTCAGATTCTGAGACTCTGGGATGCACCTTACAGGAGAACTGGCCAGCAGGGGATGGATTTTTTCAGCTATTGCAATTCATGACAACTGCCTGTGTGGTGAACAGAAAATGCTCCAAAGTCAGAGGAATTCAAATCCTGCCTCTGATCCTTATCTGTGTAAGCTTGGGCTCCTAATCTCCCTGGCCATCAGTTTCCTAATCTGTAAAATTCAAGGGTTGAACTATTTGGCCTGTAAGATCCCTGTCCAACTCCGATTCTATGATCCTGTGATTTATTGTGGCATGAAGGGTCTTGCAAACTACGATGATAGAATAACTAGAGAAAAACACGGGTCCCTTATGTATCAAAGTGGACACAAAAATCTGTCATTTCAAAGACTTCCAGAAGGGAAAATTTAAATTTCTATATAATATTAAAATCAAATAGGACATGTCTTCCCTGCCTGCCCTCCCATCTTTCTTCACTAATCCCCCTCAAATCATACTAGTCTGGGCAGTAAATAAACTTTTGGAGTGTTCATTTTCTTTATCTTAGACTTTCTATCTTCCTCTAGTTGGGATTTGTTGTTGTTGTTGTTTTTTTAAAGGAAAACAATTCCAAGAATATTAAAGGCAAGTCTTGTCTTATACCCCTAATTTTGTTGACTCAAGAAGTTCTGTTACCTTTGGACTCATAAAATGCTAGATCTGGAAGGAACCTCAGAGATCCATGCCAACCCACTTGGTCTACAGAGGACGCTGTGGCCCAGAGAGCAGAGGCAAGTTCTCCAAAAGCTCCCAAGCTGTCAGGGCAGAACCAGGAAGATGTGGCTCCCAGTTCTGAGGCCGTTCCACTACATAGGGCTGTCTTTGCTATAGTTTATTGTATAAACCTTTAAATTGTTGCTCAAAGAGAACTTCAAATATTTCCCAACTCTGGCTTGAGATGAAGAGTAGAGTGGAATGCTTTGTTGAATTTCCCTCCACGGCAAAATAAGCCCACATCTTGCCTAGTTAAATAAGCTGTCTTGGCCACTGGCATGAGAAGCCACTGCCAACAGGGAGAAGGGGGCGGGAAAAGGCAAATGAACCCTGAAGAGGACAAACTGTTCAGAGCTGTACAACTCATTTCATGTTTTGTGACTGAAAACAATGGCTCCAGTTCTAACCCTGTGAAAATGGTGTTAGAGTCCTTGGAACACCTTTCCATCCCTGGCACCAGCCTTCACACCAGGGCTAAGAGGAAGGTGCCTCCACCTCTATGTCTAGTAGTTGGAAGCTGGGCCTCATCAGTTTTCCTTTCTGACAAGGAGCTTCAAGGGCAGCTTCCTCAGCTGTTAGTACCCACCTTCCGGCCCCTCCACAGAGATGGGACTTGGAAACTTGGACAAGTTCTGATTGCCACGTGGAGCCCCTGGGAGCTGACTAATGGGACCTTACAGTCCTTTTATCCCCAACAAAGAGCATAGGTTTCAGACTGTCTGATGTATGTTTTTAAATGAAAATGCACTTATAATTTGTCTGGCTTCTTAATTTCTCCTCAGATGAAATGACAGCCTCCTCTGCTCTTCGCCTCTGTGTTCACTTTTATTATTTCTATTTCTTTATTTTTCCACCTCACCCACTCCTTTCTGTTTCTCAGCTTCCCGGCTGCATTCTATTGTCACTTCAGCATTCCCTTACTGTCTGCCTGGCAACCCACCATTAGGCACTTATTTTATTACTTCATTTCCTACTCTTGATTTTGTGATTCATTTCTAACCTTTACTGCCTGAAAACTAACCCTTCTGCTACCTATCTCTTTTTTCCTTTTTAACCTCCTCACCCCATAACTTTTAGACTATTTCTGAATTTCATTTAAAACATGGAATTTATAATTCCTATCATCAGCTGGAAATTTTTCTTTATCTTCAAGTATGCACTCTGATTTTTTTCCTCTTGTGGCAATTATTTTTGTCAAATAAAGGGGCTGTTTTCAGGTTCCTTTATGGGCAGGAGCAAGAGAAAAGGGGTGGGGGGACCAAACCCTGGCAGGGGGGGAGAAAAAGAAAGCTACAAATTTATCCCATAGGCCAATACTGAACTTAATACATGGCTCTGCACTTCTATCTGATTATCTGGAGGGAAACAATCAATAGAAAGGTAATTATAAATCACATTTATAATTCAGAAGTATGATACACAGGATGGCTTTCTTGTTTTTGAGTCTTACTGAAAGGTTTAAGCATTAAGAACTTCATCATTTGGAAGAAGTCTCACTTAAGGAGAAATCAGGATAAGAAAATCCAAAGATACATAAAAATGTGGGGCTGGTTATTTATGGTGAAAAGATTACTGGCTTTACGAAAGGATTTCTTAAAGGTAGATTTCTTCCAAACATCATAGCACACTCTCCAAATAAACTCACTTGTCAGAGGAACCTGGGAGAAAAGAAAATGGGGAGAAATAAATAATGCTTGGGACAAAAGGTACTGACAGTTGAAGTTCATCTCTCTCTCTACATTTATCTAATTGTATGCAAAAATGAATGATGGAATAAAAATTCCACTTACACCAAACCTTTTAAAAACATGATTACATAAGTGAAGCATACATCACCTACTCAAAACTGCAACCGATCCAAGAAGCTCAAACTTTGTTTATGGTCCTGTGGAAAATATTCTTGGATCTTTACCTCGGCATTATTATCTAGAAGAACTATTGTACCTTTAGTAATTACACGGTCAATTCAGTCATAAAAACCTTTCTTAGAATTGTTTCCATAGAACAAAGATGAACATTTTGATAATGATAAGGCACATGGATGTACTTGAAATGTGTTGCTTTCATCAGTTTTACTAGTTTAACTTCTACTGTCTTTCTCTTTCCTTGAACTAATTTCTTAGGCAACTAAATTCTGCACCATCTTTTCCCTGCTGTAGCAAAAGAAATGGAAAGCTCATTGTTTTTTAAGCTGGTAACATAGACATTGAATGCATAGCAACTACAGAACTAGGCAGGGCCCATGAGTACTAAAAGAAAGAGGTTTATTCTTTTGGTGAATGATAGTTGACAAGTGATTTTATATTTGCTATCTTTTAAAAATAACTGGTCTAGTCTAATTGCCTTAAAACAATGTGGTCTATGGATTTCTGAAAAAGAGCAAGTTCCCAGAGAAAAGCCATAGAAAATTGTTAGCAAGACTTTTTGGTGCCGGGTCATAAAACAAGGAGCAGAGTCTGCAGTAAGTGCTGCGTACCTGCACCTTCCCCTCTGTGTTAGGGCAGAGGTTGTTCTATGATGCTTGTGGCGATGGCAGGTTCCACTCGCTAGAGCTGACCATTTGGGTGGAAGGTGAAGATGCAGGACATTAAAGCTCACAAGATATTCATGATGGTGACTTCTCAGGGGGATAAGTTTTGGCAATAGCATTAACTCCTACTTGCTATAGCAATTTCCAAGCCTTTATAAGATCTTAAGTTTTGAACTATAAAAAAGAACATGAACTAAAATCTTAAAGACGACTAGATGAATAACATTATATTTTACTTTAAATATAACATCTTAAGGATATAAACTGGAGCAGCTAGGTGGCTCAGGGGATAGAGTACCAGGCTTGAAGCCAGGAGGACCACAGTTCAAATCTGGCCTCAGACATTTACTAGCTGTGTGATCCTGGGCAAGTCATTTAATGGTATTTGCCTCGGTTGCCTCATCTGTAAAATGCTCTGGAGAAGGAAATGATAAACCAAACCAGTATCTTTGCCAAGGAAACTCTAAATGGGGTCATGAACAATCAGACACAACTGAAAATGACTGAACAACAACAAAGGACATAAATTACATCCTCTAGATCCAGATTTTCTCAGGGAACAAACCAAAGCTTGATTTAATAGAATCACAGAATCTCAAGTAGATTAAAGGAACCATAAAGCTTATCTGATCCAATTTGTCATATCATGTAAGAATCCCCTTCGTAAAATTGCTTAAAAATGGTCTTCCTGACTCTGCTTGGACACTTAAGAGTGTCAGGAGGCTCACCACCCCAAAAGAAGTCCTAAAATGATAGATTTAAAGCTGGAAAGAATCTTAGAAGCCACCATAGAATCCAATTCCCTCATTTCACAGACGAAGCAGGCACAAAGAGGTTAAGGGACTTCTCCAGGGTCATCCAGACACGACTAAGCATCTGAGACTATATTTGAACCCAGCTCTTCTGGATTCTAAGGCTGACACAGTAGGGAGACAGTAGATAGCTCCCCTCTGGGAAAGCTGATGTGTCTGGAAGGTGGTAAAGTCTGAGACAGCTGAGATTTGGATGGGAAGAGATGCTAACCACCACATAAGTCATACCTTGAAAGAACTAAAATCTAATGTGTTACTTGAGATGTCAACAGACTAGTGTGTTGTCAAAGCTGTAAAGTTCAAAGGAGGTATCTAGACTAGAGGAAAACAAGACTGAAAAGTTAGTTGATTCATTGATGGCCCATCCCAATTTCTTTTTCTAAAATAGGTTTATTTCCATATTTTACTTTCTCCTCTGTTTGTCTAGGTTATTTATATTTTTGTAAGGATTCTTCCATTTTACATTCATTGTTAAATTTGTTGGCATATAATTGGGCAAAATAACTCCTAATGATTGGTTCAATTTCATCTTCATTAGAGGTAAATTCATCCTTTCATTTTTGAGGCTAATGAATTGGTCTTCTCTCTCTTTTTTAATCCAATTAGCCAATGATTGAGCAATAAATAAAAATATTGTTGTTTTTTTTAAAGCCAAATCTTAGTTATTCATTAATTAGATGATTTTCTTACATTCAGTTGTTAATCTCACTTTTAATTTTTAGAATTTCCTATTTGGTACTTAATTTGGGATTTTTAATTTGTTCTTAAAGATTTTTTTTTCACCTCATGCCCAATTCACTGATGAATAGTCAGTTTTTGGATGAAGAAATCAAAACTATATATAACTATGTGAAAATTACTCAAGACCATTATTGATCAGAGAAATGTAAATCAAAACAACTCTAAGATATTATCTCACACTGTCAGATTGGCTAACATGAAAAAAAAGGGGAGGGGAATGACCAATTTTGGAGAGGATATGGAAAAAACAGGATACTAAGAAACTGTTGGTAATTCTATTTATTCTTCTCTTGGCTTATAGATACAAGGCAGTATCCTTCTACTATATTTCCTATCCCATACTAGTTTAGCACAAAAAGATGATTTTAGTATATATCTGGTGCCCCCTATGTAATTTACCTTTGAACCTGATCCATTTAGGGAGAGGAAAGGGGACCTTTCACCATAGCATTCTTTTAAACATATGTAAAATAAGTATGCCATCTTCCATTCTGTTTCCTTTATGAATTTTTTTATTATATGTGTTATGTGTTTCACAAATGAGCAATATGGAAATAAATACTGCATGAAAGCCCAGATATAATTTATATCAGACAATTTCCATCCTCAGGGACTGGGGAAAGGGAAAAAGGAAGAAAATCTGAATCCTAAAATATCAGCAAACAACTGTCAAAAAATGTTCCTACATATAACTGAATAAATAAATAAGGATTAAAAAATAAAATAATGTAAAGTTTACTCAATGGAGTAACTTGAGCCAAGATCTGGGAATTATCGAATAGTATTCTAAACATGTATTTTAACCTATTTTTTAAATGCTTAGAGATAACCTAAGATAAAAATGGACCTATCAGAAAAACAAAATTGCCAGAGAATTTTGTCATGAATTAGCTGTGGAAAAAGTCTTTTTAAATCTCTGAGTCTATTTCCTCATTGTAAAATGATGGGGTTGGATACATGGTGTAAGGTACCTGCCTGGCTCTGACAATACATGAAAATGCATTTGCTGAATATGTGCTTGATGTCAGAAGGACCTTGGCACATCATGTAACCAGTTAGTAAGAAAGCAGAAGTAGAAGAACATTTATTTTCATAGCTCTTCTTAAATGTTTTTATCCCTTTGTGCTTAAGTGAAAGTGACCGGTCTTGCACAATAATGGCACTAAATTCATCACTGACCTTTTAATAAATTCTGTAGGAAATATGGCGCTTCATGTCTTGTTTTGATAAAACCCAATGTTCTTGTGAAACTAGAAATGGATGTTTGGCTTTTAGTTTTTGAATGTTCTTTTACAATTTTATACATTTCTGGGCTTATTCTTTCTAAAAGTGGGTAGAAATAATACCTTTAAAAGAAAATAATAATCATTTCAAGCATATCCATTTGACAAAATCTGAATTTACTCAACAGATAATATTAACTAACTAGACCTTTGGGGAATTGTTACAAATAATCAACTCTCCTGTAATCCAAGTCAAATAATTTAACTTTTGGGGGTCGCAGTTTCCTCTTTTGTAAAATGGGAATACTTATAACCATAGTGACTATTTCACAGGGTTGTCATGAGGATAGTGTTTGGCGACCCATAAAGATCAATAAAAATGCATGTTATTATTGTAGTAGATTTTAAATTATTAAATTTATGCACATTTTATTTATACACAACTTTTTAGGATCATACTTATTATACAAAGCAGGTATGTTTTTCAAATAATGCCCCACCCCTATAGTAAACATTGAAACTATTCTGTGATCCCATAACAGCTCATTAATATAGTGCTTTGCAGTTTACAAAACAATTTCCTTTCACTGTAACGAAGTACTACATTATGATGACCATTTTATAGATAATTTATCAAATTTCTATGATGTTTTTAATGTTAACAACATGCTTTCCTTACATCAACCCAATAAAGTAGATCATATATTATTATTACAACTTTACAAATGAGGAATCTAAGGCTCAGGGATGTTAAATGACTTATATAAGATCTTATGGCTAATAAATGGGAGGTAATGAAATTTGAACAGATTTTCTAACTGAAAATAATTTTCTGTCTAGCAATGAATTAGATTAGGTTTAGTAATCCCGCCTAATTTAGTCCATCTTAAAAAACAACCTATTTGTAAAGCATAAAAGTATGGTACTTTATCTGTTTTATGTGAGAGGAGATTCAGGATTGATGTCTATTCAGAATAAAACTGATCAGAAGATTTCACTTTTCTTTTGTTTTATTTGTTGTAAAAATATGGGGAAAATTCTAGAGTTCTAGAAACAATACTTCATTTTTAGACTTCATATTTTTTGTGGATCAAGCTCCTGTGGCATTTAACTCTTTTTTTTTTTAAACAAAGTCACTCCCATGCATAATTTGAAGATTGTAGAGGATGTAAACAAACAATAAATCTCAAAAGGGTCCAATCCCACACTTGTACAAGAGTACAATTTCTAGCCCGCATAATCCCTCTTCTCTGGAGTCCTGATTCTCCCAGACTCAGTCTCTCCAAAGAGTAACAGGCTTTTCCTTCCTCTGCCCCTACAGTCTTTCTTAAACTTTTTCATCAATCTAATTCTCTCAACCTTGCAGAATTTCTGATTAAATAAGAGCATGTTCTCTGTGTCTCAAAGTTCAAAGTTTAATGATTAGTAGAGTGAATTTTCCCAATGTGAAATCATCAGACTCTAAGATAGATACTCCTGAGACCTACCCAGTGTAAAAGAAGGTTGATTTAAGAACTAGGAAATGAGTGTAAAGTTTATGCATTAGTTTGGCTTAACTAGTGCGACATCTACAGTATTCTCTAGAATTAAACATCAATGAGAATCAGAAAACAAGCTATATTCATCTATTTTAAACTTTGTTTTCTGTATGTCATCATACCTTTTTTGTCAGTGAGAATTTAAACAATCACAAAAAAGGAAACATTCACTGACTCAGGCAACAATATATTATCCACTATGATTTATTCAGACTGTTGAGATCTAACATGCCATGCAAAATAGACTTCTAACCCTCCTACATCAAAAGCTACATGAGAGACAATTTTTACACTAAGGAACAATAAATGGAATTTATAAGGAAGCAGACTTTGGTTTATTAAGAGGAAAACTTTCCTAACAATCAGAACCACCCAAACCTGAAATGGGCCATCTTGAGGGGTAATGAGTTTCTCATCATTGGAGGTCTTCAAAGGTAGATGATTAACTCCCAATGATTCAACAGGAGGGATTCATTTTCCAGGAGAAGACTTACACTAAATGAGTTCCTAAATGCCAGGTGGTGAAGTGGATAGAGTGCTGGGGCCTGGAGGCAGGAGGACGTAAGTTCAAATCAGACCCCAGACCCTGGGAAAGTCACTTGACCCAGCTTGCCTCAGTTTCCTATCTGTAAAATGAACTGGAGTAGGAAATAGCAAAACTACTTTAATATCTTTGCCAAAAAAAAAAAACAAAAAACCCAAATGGGGTCAGGAAGAGTCAGACAAAACTGAAAGCAACTCAACAAAAATCCCTTTCAACACTTAAGATTCTATGATGTTTTCATTTCTGCTAGAAATAGAGTTTCACCATAATATGGAAAAATCTAGGTTCATATGAACAACTTTTATTCTGGGAAACTTAAAAAATGAGTGCCTAGTGCCTCAGAGATTGCTACAACCTGTTTTCTAATTATAGCAGAAATGAGGCTTTCCCCCAGTGTCTACATAGTACTGAAACTGGAACCTCAAAAAGGAATTTTAGGAAACCATCCACTAAATAAAAAATGTTCCATCTCTACTTCAAATCAAGAGCATTTGTACTTTTGAAGAGAAAAATAAAAGATAGGATTCAGAAGGAAGCTAGCTCCTTGATCTTGACTCTAGTTATTTCTCCATTATTTTTTATATTTTTCCTATGTCGTCACAGGATTGTTACAGTGGAAGATATTTCTCCACAACTTACTGATCAGGAAACTGAAACCAAGAAAGTTAAAACATTCTGCTAAATGGTCATTAGTGAGGATTGAGCCACAGATTTATTTTTAAATCATATCCATAAAGTTTAAATATCCTGATTACTTTAGGGAAATCTAACTTAAAAACATGCAAATCTATCACAGAACTTTGAGGAATTTAGCTCTAATTAATAGTACATTTATACAAAATAGATAGCATTTATACAGAGCTTTGAGGTTTAAAAAATGCTTTACATAAGTTATATCATTTAATCCTGAAAACAACTTTGTGAAATGGGTGCTATTACTATTTCCATTTTACAGGAGAAAAAAAAATAGAAGCATTGGTGACTTGCCCAAGATCTTATACATGACTGTGAGGTGGGATTAAATTCAGATTTTCCTGACTTCAAGGCTCTTAGCTACTGAGCAGCTTAGCTGCCACCTGGGGGAAAAAAAGCCTATATACTATAAGGTGATCAACAGGGTAAGAACTTTTCAGGTTCACAAAATGTACTGTTTCTGAAATTTCAGATTCTGTGAAGATTAAATAAAGTGCAGAAAAGGAATTTGTAGGGGGAGGCAGGGCAGCAAGATCAGGTCTGCCAAGAAGAGAATAATGTAATCCTATTTATATGATCCTAGTAAGGCTTCCCATCAAGTCCAGCTTCTGGACACTAACCATTACCTTGGTTCATGTTGCAAAGGAGACAAAGTAGAATGACTGATATTATGCTATCACCTCTGGGCTAGAAGACTTCTAGAAAAACTGTATGTTTTAATGATACAAAACCTCATTTCTTTAAAACTAATATTCTCCAGTCTCTCTACTCAAGTCTCTCTATGTAACTGAGTCACAGAACACTGTGATTTCTGAAGAATCAAAATTGTGGAACACCTAAAGGGCAATGATGCATTAAAGCAGACTGGAACATTTTACCAACAATGATTTGTGGCAAGAAGTGATGTAAAAGATATCATGAAGGAAATGGCAGCTCTATGGAAGACTAATTAGAGGAGAAGTCTGGAAGCTGAGAGTCCTATTAAGGAAAATATTGCAATAGAATAGGTGAATGATAATAAGGTAGTAGCTGTATGAGTAGGAAACAGATGTAAGAAATTGATGGCCATAGACAGAAAACAAAATACCGATTCAGAAAAAGTCTTTGAATTAAGCATCTCTAATTAAAGCCTAACATCTAAAATACAAAAGGAATTAATACACACCTTGAAGTATAAGAGCCATTTCCCAAATGACAAATGGTCAAAAAATAAAGATAATTTTCCTACAATACAAATTCTACAGTATCTAAAAATGTTCAATATTTTCAGCAAATGGGAAAAGCATTAAATAAAATACTAAATGGGGAAAATTAAATCAGCCCTCAGATATCATCTAAGTTAGCAAAGATAAGAATCATTGTGGGAAGGGTGTAGGAAAATAGACAAGTCCTAGGATTGTTCTTACCCTTTGATCCAGAAATTCTACTATTGGAATTATATTCTAAGGAGATCATCAGCAAATAAGCATACACCTATATGCAAAAACAAAACAAAACAAAACATGACCACATTATTTCTAATGTTAAAAAGGAACTAGAAACAAAATGTGTCCCATAGTTGGGAAATGGCTGAACATCAATATGTGAATGTAATTTAATAGTATTATGCTCTAAAAAGCTTATTCAGAGTGCTTGGGGAGACTAATAGGAAGTAATACAGAACCAAGAAGGCAAAGCCAAAAGAACAACATACATAATGATTACAACAATGTAAATAAGTCATTACCAATAGCCAACAAAACCAGGGTCAAGTACAAGGGTCAATGTGAGGAGCACACCAGCAAATTTAAGACACACCACTCTTTTCTGTTAATAATTGAAAAATTATATCAGGGGAATGTATTCCATAGAGGGAGAGTTATTTGGGTGCTTGATGCAAAGTGTCAATAGTATCAAAACAAAATTTGTACGAGTGAGAATAATTAATAAGATTTCTCTCTGAACTATGAACTAATATTAAGGAAGGCATTTACTCTGTAAGAAAGGCTTCTATTAATGATCACATGATTCAATGCAGTATTTCTTGGAGGATATGGGCTAGAAATGCACAGGATGAGAAAGATTTGAGGGACTAGTGTAAGGAGCACCTACCTGTGACACAAGTGAATTAGGGTAGTTTTACAGATGAAGGGCCCTTCGAGGCTAAATCACTTATATTTTCATGGTGGCACAATTAGTAAGATTTGGTTTCAGGTCTTCCAGAATCCAAATCCAACATGCTATCAACTATGTTCCCCCATGCTATTTCTCTCAGCCAAAGAATGTATTAAAAGTCATTTACTAAGTGCTTGGGATGTGCCAAGAACTTGCTGAATTCTAAGAACAAAATTGCAAATGCAAAGGTAAAGTCAGAAGCGAGAATGCAAAGTTAAGAAAGGAATGAAAGGAAAGATAGAGGGAACATCACTTGTATACATCCTTCTCCAGGAGCTTAGCAACAAAAAGAAGAGACTTAAGACAAGAACTAACATAGGTAGAAAAA
The DNA here is from genome assembly GCF_027887165.1 of Monodelphis domestica. Taxonomy (NCBI): domain Eukaryota; kingdom Metazoa; phylum Chordata; class Mammalia; order Didelphimorphia; family Didelphidae; genus Monodelphis; species Monodelphis domestica. Next base: position 494,016,332 of record NC_077227.1, read on the forward strand.
GTGAGGGTCTGGTTTCTGGTTTTTGTTGTTTTTTTTTTTAGGATGGGGGAGACATGGTTGTATTCATAGGCAGGAGGGAAGCAGCCAATAGGGACACACTGGAAATACGTGAAAGAGTGGAGATGATGGAGGGAGAAATCTGTTGGAAGAGATTGGAGGAATGGGATTGATTACGCATGCTAAGGGGTTTGGTTTGGTAAGGAGAAGGGTTACCTTTTCTCAGAAGGCAAGATGAAGGAAAAGAAAATGGGAGCCAACATCTTAATAATGTTAAGAAGAGCAGGGAGAAAAGGGAACTCCTGGAGAATTACCTCAATTTTTTTTTTGTGAAATGAGACATATGCCCTGTATATATTTATGCTAATACATGGAAGGGTCTTTGAAATTTCTTGCTCTGAAAAAGGCTGGGAACCACTAGTGTTATGGAGTGTTAGACATAGAGTCATATGACTGAAGTTCAGTCCTGGGGTGTTTCTTCCTGCCTCATGACCGTGGCTAAGTCACTTCTCTTCTCTAGCCTCAGTCTCCCTCATCCTTCCCCCCCCCCCTATTTTCAACAGATTTTTGTTTATTGATTCACGACCCTTAAACTTATTTAGGCCTTCTTTAGTCTTTACATTTCTCATGCAGTTAAACCTTCTAAGGCACCTATTTGGGATTCTCTTCTAAACAGTTTCTACATCATTGTCCTGTAGACCTTTCCCAATATGTCTATTTTTTGTGCTTCACTAAAAATATCATTTTTCTGCAAGGGATAGAGTATTTCCCTGTGGTAGGAATTTCCTGAGGCTGGAGGTATAGTCTTTCTAAAAACCAAATCTCTTCTAATATTATACACTGTGAGGTCACTATCTTCCTTTTATCTCTTTTCCCATTGGATCCTTCATCACTGGAACTGCTCTCACGCCTAATGTAATATTTCTCCCTTTATTTTCCCATTTCAATCCTTCCATTTGCCTCCTCATTCATTTTCCTGTAGGCTCCATTTTTTGTGACTACAAGAAATATTTTTCCTTCATTGTAAACATGTTTGATTAGGTACATCTTATACATTCCCCTCTGGCCTCTGCTCTCCTCTTTTATGCACCTTCCTGTTCTGTAATTTAGTTCCACTAAAACAACCTGTACCCTTATAGATAGGGTGCTTTGAGGTTCAGAATGTAGTTCAGGCCTGTTTCTCCACTGTCACTTGTTTGATTTCCATTCTCATCCTTGTTTCCATGAGTAGTTTTAAAAAAGAAATCTCTTGATAGTCTCTGTTATTATTTTGTTGGTATCATTTTTGATTGCTGTAGTTGATTATCATTTTTATATTTATGTTGTCTAGAGTATTTGAAAAGCAAATGATTTGTCTAGGCCTGGGATTCTTTCTAGGAATACTTCAAACATCTCTTTTAAATAAAATATCTCTTTTTTCATTAACAGATTCAGATTTGCAAGGTATGTCACTTTGTGTTGTATATTGAACTCTTTTACTCTTCAGAATACATTACTCCATCCCTGCAATTTCATTAGTTCAGAATAGTACTGTGATATTGTAATTTCTTTTCCTTTATATTTGAAGATTTTTCTTCTGGTTGCTTTCATAATTTGTTGTTTGTCATTGTAATTGCTAAATTTAACCACAGTATGTCTTGGAATTTACAGAATAGGTTTTATTTTTTAAGGACAGGGCAATCTATTGCTTCTTTCAACTGGCATTTATTTTCTGTGTTTAGAAATTGTGGGTAGCTTTTTTTGTATTATTTCTTGCATTATATGTTCAGGTTTTTTGATTTGTCTTTTCTTCAAGGAGATCTATAATCCCTTAAAAGTTGTCTCTAGGCATCGCCTCTTCAATTTTAATAAGTTTCACTTTGGGTTTTTTTAACTATTATTTTTTTCTTCTCTTCTTCCATATTTTACTTTACTTGTGTATGTTTACATTCCCATTCAATGATTTTCTCTTTGCCACTGTGGATTCAAGATTTCCTATTCTGGCAGTTGTTTCTGCTATGCAAGCCATAAGTTCTGCTTTCATAATTCTTATTATTCTCTTAAATTATTTCAGAAAATCCTGTTGGGTTTCCATGCTTTCTTGGGAATCCAATGCTTATTCATAAATGTCTGGATTCATTTAGCTGATCTGGAAGCCATAGTCTCATTGTATGAATTTATATGCTTATATTCAATATCCTTAACAGGGTTTCCTTCCTCTTGATATCTTTGGTAATTTCTGTCTTTTGTCTTTATATTCCCTTATTATTCACTTTCTTACTCCTCTCCTTTTCATTAGAGCTCCTTTAGAGCTGATCCCTAAAACTGACTCACAATACTCTCTGGCTGCGTATATCACAAATGACTAGTCTCAGTTTCTGTGACTTCTGAGGAGACAGAAGCAGTGTCCCATCTTCATACACACATACAATGTTCTTTCCAAGTTTTCTCTTTTTTTCTCCAATTCTCTGACTGAGATTCACTGCAGCATTGAGCATTGCCACACTGCTGTCTTGGGCCTTTTGATTTTCTCTGAAGTACTAGGAGAGAAGGTAGAGTTGAGTTCTATCACAAACCTATGTGTCTGCTTATACAACTGTGCTGGATTATGATGAGAGATGGGAAAGAGGTGAGGGGCTAGGGAATAGCCTTCTCTACAACTAGTTCATGGGTTATTACCAAGTTAGGGGTCTTGGTATCCTAAAGCACTAGAGGCAGATAAAATCATATTATCTCCTTCACATAATTCCTATTTTGGAGAGGTTAGGGAAGTAATAAGGATCAGAGCAATGACCACACATTGTCTTGTTGGTCATGTCCATGAATAGGCTTTTGATGGAAAAAAGAAAACTGAATTTTGGTTAACAGCTGCCGGCCAACTTGGATACAATGTAGAGTGGGAAAAAAAAGAATAACATGAAATGTAGGATCGTGGCTCAGGACCTGTAAAAGACTTAAATGAGCAAACTGAGATTTAGGAACATTACATTATTTTTTTAAGGTCACAAAGGTGGGATTCCAGGTCCTCTGATCCCACAATCCATGATTTTCCAACATTACCACAATGGTTAGTAGGAGCTATATTCTGGGATATTCTAAATAGGCTAAATTCATATTTTATTCTAAAGGCAATAAAAAGCCATTAAAACTTTTTTGAATAGAGAGATGACATTGTCAGATCTTTACCTGAAAGGTATTAATTTAGCAACTATGGGAGACCAGAAAAAAAAATGGAATAGGAAGAAGTAATACTGCTCAGTATTCCCACAAATCCTCAAAAAAAAAAACCTCTAAAAAGAATGCCATATTGACTACTGATTGGGAAATCCAAGGAGAAGCCAGAATAGATCATTTTTCTATCCCAAAGTCTTTGATTCAACTCACATGTAAGTGGCCAGGGAAAGAAGGGAGTAACAGGGATGCACTTGGAACTCTGGGGCTCTTGGTCATAGAGCAATTTCACAAACTCTTCTTGAGAGTGCTGACTTAGGCTGGCCATACAGCTCTGCTGCGTGGACTCCAGAACAGGTTCCCTGATTCAGGCCATAGTTGATTAACGAATACTGAAACCGGAGGGTAAGGGAATGAAGGTGAGTTTTAGTTCTGTCACTTTGAAACTGTGGAATTTTTCAAGAGCTGGGACTAACAACCATCTGTTGAAGCTCCAACCAGGGAAAAAACCTCTAAGTTAAATTGTCCACATACCAAGAGAGGTCTAGAACCTACAAAACTAAAACCAGGAGGGCAGTGATAGGACCATGCCATAGGCCAAAACATGTAGGGAGCTGAAAATGTATAGTTTCCTGGACTGGGCCACAGCATTCAATATGCTGGAAACACAGAGGTAAGATCCCAGAAAAGAGACCAGAACCATAAAACACCACAACATTCATTCCAGAATGTACAGAGTCTGGCCCTAATAGAAAGTTCCAATTCAGAAAGGCTGGAGGAATGAGTAAATGAAAAAACACACAAGCAATAAAAGGCTATTACTGAGATAGAATAGCCCAAGCTACAAACTCAGAAGAAGGAAATAACTCTAAAACAAGCAAGCAAAAACAAAAAAACAAAATTTGGTCATAAAGTCAACTCAACAATGATTCCTAGAAGAAACAAAGCAAGACATTTTTTTTAAGAGTTCTTAAATGGAGGAAACTAGGTGGCTCAGTAGATTGAGAGTCAGGCCCAGAGACAGGAGGTCCTGGGTTCAAATCTGAACTCAGACACTTCCTAGTTATGTGACTCTGGACAAGACACTTAACCCCCGTTGCCTATCCCTTATCACTCTTCTGCCTTGGAACCAATACTCAATATTGATTCCAAGGCGGAAGGTAAGGGTTTGGTTTTTTTAAAAAGAGTTCATAAATGCTAATACAAATGAAATGAGAGCTCTAGAAGAAAGAACTAGAAATTAAATGAGTACTAGAGGAAAGACTTGGAAGGAGAATTAATAACTTAGCATAATAGAGGAATAAATAAAACCAAGTAACAGACTCCCTGAAAACTAGAAAAGGGCCAAAAAATAAGTTAGGGACTGAATAAGACCAAAAAAATCATAACAAATTCAAAAGATTGGGGAAAGAGGAAAAAGAAAATAAAAAATAACATATCAATAATAATTGGTAATGAAAACAGATCAAGGAGAGATAAATTGAGAACCACTGAACTACCTGAAAGGCATGACCAAAAGAAAAGAGCTTGGAGAGAAGGCAAAGTGAAAACAGAATCAATTGGCCACACCCTGAAAGAAACTTCAAAATGAAAATCCTTAGGAATCTTATAGCCAAAATCTAAAGCTTCCTTGTAAAAAAATAAAAATACTGCAAGCAGCCTAAATGAGTTTGAATAATAAGGAGTCACAGTCAGGATAAAAGAAGATATGATAGCTATTACTATAAAAGATAAAAAAAAAAGCATGGAATATATTTCCAAATACCAAAGACATGGGTTTAAAAGAGATGGTGAAAGGCACTTATTAAGTACTTATTTGATAAGTATAAGGTTATTTTCATAGGATTCTTTTTAGTGGAATCCTATATGTAAAAATGGACTCGAATCCAGGATTTCAATCCCCAGAAATCCTTGCTCCACTTCCCCAAAATGCTTTGTAATCTCACTGAATTCTCACCTGGGCCCAGAGCAAATCATTATTTAAAGGGTCTCCACCCACGACAGGGTCTCTTTCTTTTTCCTGTTGCAGCTTCCAAGCAGACGTGTCTCTTTTCGTAATGTAGGTGAGGTTGTCTAGGCCCCTGGGCCTAGACATGTGCTTTCTTATCCTGTATTTTCTTTAATCCTTAATCTTCAATAAACTCTTAAAAATATAATACTCCTTGCAGAGAGAAACTAATTTCTACCTACCTTCAGTCAGTTCTCTAAATTTTAATCTTAACATATAGGAGGAAAATGGTTCTTTAATAAAATAGAGCATTTTAAAATATTTCTGATGAAAAAACCAAAGCTGAGTAGAAACTGAAATACCAACTTGGGAATCAAGAGATACATGAAAAGTTAACTATGAGTGAGCATTAGGAAGGGACCATGCCAGGATTAAGTGTTTACATTCTAATAAAGGGAAATAATACAAGTGTCCCTCAGAACATTTCTATTATCAGGGGTCACAGAGAGACATGAAAAAGACAAAAGATCTGGGAATGGTTTGCTATCTCTTGATAATTTTAAAAGAACAAAAGGAAGAAATGAGAAAAAAGAATACAAAAAGAGGGAAGAAAGGAGAACTTCCTGTTTCAAATAACAGAGGTACACATGGAGAAGACTATACAAACAAGGAGAAAAAAGTAGGAGGAATAGATTGTCAACTGAACCTTATTTCTATTTGAACTGGTCAAAATAGGGTATATACATACCACACACACAGAGACACATATACACACTGAGACACACATATACAGATACATACACACATAAAGACACACATATCTGAAGAGTTTGTTGTAAAAATAAATTCCATTCAACAGGGAAATAGTAGAAAAGGAGGCAGGAATAAGAGGAAGATTAGATTAAGAGAGGGTTTAATATTGAGCAAACAACTTCAGAAGGAGAATCATGAAGAGAAAGTCTTAAAGAAAAGGAAAGGATGCGAATCTGTGACTGGAGTCTGGGCAAAGATAACAGATGGGCATAAGTGGAGTAGAAACAGCATAAAGTACAGTAGGGCCCCTATATCAGAGGAGGATATGCTCTAAGACCTATCAAAGATATTGGGGAATACCTGCTGATCCCATATATAACATGACTTTCTTGTATATATGCATAATGAAGTTTAATCAATAAATTAAACACACAGTAAAACATTATGCCAACATTAAATATAGTAATAATAAAGTACATTGTGCATTATTGTAAATACTATACTCTCTCTTTGGCTATAGGGTTGTTTAAGGAAGACTTGCACCTCAGATGTGATGATGATTTGCTGAGCCTGTTTCAGGACCACTTACTCACTCCTAGTGTTGACATGGCACTCAACTCCCAACTGTCACTCCAAGCTGTACAAGCCATACGCTGATAAAATTATCTCAGCAGATGGGTTAAACTAGGTTGAGAGGAACCAATGGGCCACAAGCCCATCAGTGAGTTGAGGTGAGTGTCTACCCTCGGCATGTGAAGACTTCCCCCCAGTGAAATGGGCAGATGAAAACAATTTGTTCCAATGGCCATGAAGGGAACCAAACAGGTTCTGTAGAACACTATAGAACAGTGAATGCACTGCATCCCAGGCCATGACCAGCAGTCTTGACTTTTGCCTTGCCACTGGATTTCAATGACTCCAGAAGAGAGACTGAGGGTGTCAATTTTGTATAACTCTGCCTCATTTAAATCCAATTAGCAGACTTCACCATGTTATAGCCTATACTCACTTGGTGGGCAGTATGAAACTTATAAACTGTTTATTTTTATTTTCTGGAACTTTCCAAATTTTACAATTTTTAAAAAATTATTTTTCCCTGTGGTTAACTGAAGGTAACTGAATCAAAAGATACAAATCATCAGAAAGGGGAACTTTACTATATAGGGCATCAGTATAGAACTGCCAGCCCTGGTCTCGTTAGGGTCCAAAATGCTGAAGTGAATGAATCAGTAAGTCTAGGCCAGGCTAGGCAGCTTCACACAGCTCTATTTATTATAGATAAGAGAACGATTTTTATAGAGAGTAGAGTGCTAAGCATTATATCATATTTAGAAGGTATTTTTTCCCACAAAAAATTGTTCATTAAAAGGCTTTACCCAAAACATTTCTAGGGCTCTTCTATAAACCCAAGCAATCCCAAGGGCCAGAGTTCATTCCCAGATAGCCACCTAGCTTATGTAAACAGCCTTCCTTTAGCCTCTTCTGAGGCATCTTCTGAGAATTATTCATGACTCCTTTCTCCCTGGGTTATTTTGAATATAAGGAGACCCTATCATAGAACAAGTTTCTCTCTCACCATTCTCTTTTTCATTGTAAAGAAGGAGGTGAAATGTAAAGAGAAGAAAAAATAATAGGATAAAGGGAAATACACAATGAATTATTCTAAAAAAGAATGTGAATGGGATTAATTTGCCTATAAAATGGAAGAGGAGAGTTAAATAGATTAGAAAGCAGAATCCCAATAAAATTTATTTAAAAAAAAAAAACACCTGACTGTGTGACCCTGGGCAAGTCACTTGACCCCCATTGCCTGGCTCTTACCACTCTTCTGCCTTGGAACCAATACACAGTATTGACTCCAAGATGGAAGGTAAGGGTTTAAAAAAAAACAAAAACAAAAACAAAATACCTGAAACAAAGTTTCATACAAAATTGAATTAAGAGCCTATAGCAAGATGTGTTATAGTTAAGTTGGACTAAAAAATGCAGTGGTAGTTGTATAACTGGATATTTGTTACCCTAAAAAAGAACTACATTTCCCAGGAGCCCACTGACTTCCTGTCCTTACATACTTCCTGTAGACAGGGGATATTAGGCAGGGACGTGAAGGGTCCCACCCTCTTTGGCATGATGACATCGAGCTTTGTGATGGTGGTAAGCTAAGCACAGGGATTTTAAATGGGTTGATCAGCCATGGGCACTTGGTCTTTATTTTGTATCCTACTTGTTCCTTGACTTTAATGATCATTAAAATATATAATTTTTATTATTGAGGTTTAATTTTAATTATTACAGTTTTTGGCAACCAGAAGGGATGTGAAAAAACTCAATTTTTTAAAGATAGCTTAGATAAATTTTAAACCACGTTTCTCCTGCCAAGGCTTTTTGCCCACCCACCCTCCTTTGGAGCTGCTGCCTTTTTCCTTTCATACTTTTTGCCTGGTTGCTTTCCATACTGACCAGGCTATTTTTAGAGGGGAGACTTGTGAGGAAGAAAAGATAAGGCACTTCTCTCGCCCATCTGCCTGAGCTCATGTTCCTCAGTTCCTTGTTACTGCCTCTGGCATTGCTGTTGCTGATACTTCCTGCTCCTGCTTCTGAATCCTCCTTCTGATCTCTAGCCCTAGACCAGTCTCAGTCCCAGTCATGTTTGGCTGCTCCTAGCTGCCTCTGTGTCTTCAGAATCACAAACTAACTGGTAAAAACTGGGGTGTATTTTCCTTAGGCAAGGATTAGCCTCCTAACTCCTCTCCCCATGGCTTAGGAAACTAGCGCTTTTACCTGGGGGGGGGGGGGAGGGGAGGGGAGGGAAGAAGGAAGTTACTCTTCCAAACAGGAAGTAAATTACAAACATGGCTCATTCTATGAAAGCACAGTGCATTACCTATTTCAAACAGCTTCCAGCTTTGGGATATTTTTTTTTTCATGAGTGCACTGATACTTTTACTTATCTTGCCTGAGATTCTGGGGAGAAATTCATCTCCCTACAATCCTTTGCCATTTGGGCCTGCCCAGTCTCTAAGATTCATCCAGTTTGAGATTCCTCAAACCTATGTTCTCTCCTGCTATGGAGGTTTGTCAGAACCACAGTTCTGACAAAAGGAATCTGAATGGATAGAGAAAGGACCTTTAAAGAGACTGGAGGTGAAAATTTTAAGCCTCTTCAGACTCCATTGTTTTATGAAAGTCTGTATTTTATTGTATTTTGCTGATTGTCTGTTTTAAGATTTAATTTTGTTGTTTTAAATTCACATATTAATGTATTCAATACTATACTGTTACACTGAATCAGTTTAATCTACTGTGTTTTAACTATTAGATATATTCTGTTACTTTTCCCCTATAACTACTGAACAAAATATTATAAAATATTATAAAAGCCCATAACCAGCCTTTTCTTCCATTTTGGCTTTGTTAAATTGTCACACAGATGATGGATAGACTCCATCAACCTGGTTAACAACCTTTAGTAAATTTAATGAGCTAAATATCTCACATTGATTTTTAAAGGGTCTTTAGACATTATTTTTAAAAAAAAATTTCCACAACTCTGACTGATCATTTTGCCTGACCCCTGAGTTATTTGTAATGAAAGGGTCCATTCTAGTAGCTGAAATGAAATACTATTATAAGCTCCACCTCTCACATTTGTAAAAATGTGAATGGATGGGGTATAACAGTCTCATATCAAAGGAGCTAAAAGCTGATCCCAGGTCATGGTACCCCTGGATGGCTTCCAAGAGCAAGCATCTCTCATTTGTAACTCTTCAACTTCCTATATCCTTCCACCAGAATAATCTAGATTCTTAATGACATTTTTAGGCCTAACATCAACAGTACAGAGATTTGTTTTTTTTCTAGCTTCCTCTGCTGTGTTTTTGTAATGATGGCAGTAATAGATTCTTTAAAGAATATCTCAGCAAAGGTTGAAAGATTTGCTACATCTATAAAAAATTGTGACAAATGTCCATCATTTCATAGGTTTTTAAAATGTCATACAGAAGACTCACGTGAATCCTAATCATAGTGGGTATGTCTGCCATTGTCATTAAATGGGCTATTATAACTTTGGGGATTGTGGAGATAATTTTAGGGTTGTGACTTAAAATCTAGATTAATTGATTGCCAGGGGGAAAATCCCAAATAAAATACCCAAGTCAGTCTGGAAATTTATGGTAATTTTAATTAAAATAGTGGGAAGGATTTAAGGAGAAAGAGGGAAGAAGATAGAGGATTTCTCCTGCCTGGCCTGTGCCAAGGGAGTTCAAGATCTCTACCACTAGGTCCCTGAAGAAGATTAGAGTCTTCTAAGAGGATAAAATTGGAAAGTGAAGGAGAAAAAAACTCAGCCAGAAAAACTCACCACCGAACTGGCCAATAACTGTAGCCATGCCAAGATGCTGAAAGGCCCAGCACAGTGCCACCAGCCAACTCTCCATGGCCAAAAAGTCCCAGAGAGAGGAAGTGACACAAAATATATAGACCTTTTACTCGTGTCCCCTCCTCTAAATTTTCACGTCTCCTAATAATATCAGAGGCTTTTTCTCTAGGACTGCCCATTCTTTAGTTCTCATCTTCTTTCATTAGAGTATATCTTTTGAGTTACTCAATACTTCTTTGTTAAGTTCACCTTTTGTTAGTTACTTAATCTTTTTGTGATTAATTGACCCTTTATAGTTACTTAACACCTTTTTGTATCAAGATCTTAAAATAGACAGCTTAAAGTTCTAACTTCACTATGAAGTAAGAACTAAGTAGCTTCATTGTTCAATCAGGAGATTACAATTTCATCTTCTCTATAAAGTAAGATCTAAATAGGGTGGGGTAATCTAAAGTTCACAGGATTTTGATATTTCATGAATGTGCATTACATGCTGTACTACTGTTCTTTATAAACAATTATTAGTGGATTATGACCAAGTTTGAAAAGGAAATGGATCTTATTTTTGGTGAGAAATCTTTGTATTCTACCTTTCCTTGGCTGACACAGTGTGTCAATGATTGTAAGCTATGTATTTTTTTATTTATAAAACTTTTTTACAATTGTTTTTGCTTGCAAGTGCTATATACTAGTTCAGTTTTATTTTTCTCTCCTTTTTGTATTTGAAGAACATATTAACAGTATTGAGATTTTTCTTTAACTTTTTTTGATTTTACAGTAATATAAGTTAAAAATATGTATATTTGCTATAATATTAATGCATACCCAAGGCTTTAGACTATGGAAACCTGCCACTTATTGATAAATTTTATGGGACTATGATTAATGATTCTGTCTGATTCCAGGAGAAGGGAATACAAAAAGAGCCATTGCACAGTGCCAAAGAAGCACCAAGCTACTTGCATAGTGTAAGGATAATTTTAGGGTTGTGACCTAAACTAAATTAATTTGGTCACCAAGGAATATCCCAAATAAAATACCCAAGTCAGTTTGGAAATTTATAGTGGCTTAATCAATATCAGGGGAAGAAATAAAGGAGAAAAGAGAGTGAAAGGGAATAGGATTTCTCCCGCCTGGCCTGTGCCAGGGGGAGTTCAAAGTCTTCCACCATGAGGACTTTGAAGATTAGAGGCTTTCTCTAAGAGGATAGTGTTTGGAAGGTAAAGGAGAAAGGAACTAAACTCCGAGAGATCTCAGTTAAGATGCCTCACCTGAACTAGGCTACTTGGATTCTCCCAGGAAAACTCACCACCAAACTGGACAATAGCTGCCTCCACGTCAAGATGCCAAAATGCTCAGCACGCTGGCCACCAGAGACCTCTCTGCTGCCAAAGAGGCTGGAGAGAGGAAGTGATGCTAAATATATAGACGGTTTTACATCACTTTCCTGCGTTTCACCTGTATCAATGGTAGCTTAAGCTTGACTTGGGACAGCCAAGGGATCTGTCAGCTGTTTCTGATTTGTCATTTGCTAGCACATGTCTATCATGGGCCATCCTCCTAGATACTTAAAAGGGTGGAGTAATCTAAAATTCACAATAGTATCAAAAAGGACCAAACCAATCCAGGTAGCATTGATGGACTTCTAAGCCAATACAAAAGGACTTGTACCTAGTGAGAGACTCGAGGTTATGGCGCTTGGCATATGTTAAGATGTAGGACACCTTGTACTACACTCTTTGTGAAATAGTCACAGACAAGTACCAAAGTTTGGCTCCATACTGGCTCCCATTTGCTCCTATAATCTAGTCCCTTTTCTCTCTTATAGGATGGCAACTTCCTTGGCTACAAATGGGTAAGTGAAATATTACTGCATTTTGTCCTACAAACTTGTGGGATAGAAATTACTTTAATTGGACCCTAATACAAATGTCTGTTAAAAATTAATATATTAAGTTGAACCCAAAATACAAGGGCCTATTATGAATTTATTCTTGTTTACCCAAAATTTTATGTACATAGATTTTTGATATTTTGATTCTGATTTTGAATTTTTTCTTTATCCCCAAAAGTTTACCTTTTTTCCATTTGTTTTTTTCTTTTATGTTTTTGGGTTTTTTTCCTTTGATAATTGATTCATATACCTCATAACTCAGCCATGCATCCCTAAGTGATCCATGTGTTTTTCAACTCCCTCTTCAGAGGAAATGTATAATTATTCTAAAATGCAAAGTTTAAATTCTTTTGAGAGTAATTTTAGGTTAAAAAAAAAACATGCTCTCTGAACTGTTTGGAGAAGGCACCATTAAGATGCCTCCACAGACCATACACTGCACCAGAAGATTCAGAGTGAACTTTGAGATATGGTGATTTGAACTATATGGAGTTGAATGCATTTGTTTTATATGTATATCTTATGTCAAAGGGGACTGCCCCCTAACTGGTTTTTTGTCAATGTGCCTAGAAGTCATGGTTTTGTTCTTTTCCCTTTTATCCCCAAATTACTATAATTTAAAAGTTGATTATGTTAAATGATCAAATTGGGGAGATTAGTCCCCCAAATTGATCATCAGTGGGGAATGTATAATTGGAAATTTGTTACCCTAAAAAAAGAACTACCTTTCCCAGGAGCCCACTGACTTCTTGTCCTTATGTACTTCCTGTAGACAGGGATATTAGGCAGGGATGTAGAGGGTCCCACCCTCTTTGACATGATGACATCGAGCTTTGTGGTGGTAGTAAGCTAAGCACAGGGATTTTAAATGGGTTGATCAGCCATGGGCACTTGGTCTTTTAATTTTAATTTTTACATAGTAATCATGATTTCAAAAAAGGCAATAAAATTATTAAAAGAGATAAAAAGGTAAACCACACTATGCTAAAAGGTACCATGTATAATGAATTAATGCCAGTAGTTTACATATATTCACCAAATGGTGAGAGAGAAGGGGAAGAAGAAGGAATTTTTAAAAATATATCTTTTATTTGAAATTCCCAAAATATAAGGCACTTGTGAGCATGAGACTATATACCTGAGGCTATGGGCTAATCTTGGGTCTAGAAACAAAGCAGATACATTTTAAAAATCTGGGCTTATATATGTTAAGAATGGGTTAAATGTATACCAGTAATCATAGTCACACTTGCAGGCCTCCCATCTCCCTCCTTTTGCAGGCTCAGAAAGCTTCTTTTCTCTCCCACCCAAACACTCAATGCAAAAGTCTTCCTAACTCACTTCAGGATCGGGTAATTTAGAGTCGAAAGATTCAAGACAAAGATAGTTTCTAATTGAGCAAGATTTTCAGGGAGGGAGGGGAAACTGATCACTTGGTAACTTTAGAAGAGATTTCTGTTGGTAAAATGTTGTCTAAATAACCTCAAAGGTCCTTTTTCATTCTGAGGTTTTGTGAAAGTCTGTGGAATATTGACAGAAAAGAAGGAAGTATCATTCTATGAAACAAAAATATGGTCTTATGATCTTAAACTGGATACTTAAACCAGAGTCAAACCACTACAGAACAATATCTTGAATGAAAATTGAAGCAAAATATTTAAATAAATTATAAGCAAAGAGGTTACTACAACATGATATAAATATATATATATATATATATATATATATATATATATAAAACTATAAATAGGTTGAATTTAGAGAAAAGGAAGGCCAAGTGATTCAATACTGGAAAACCTATAAACATAACAAACCATATTAATAAGAACAATAAAAGTAACATGTTTATATATCAACTGTTGCAGCAAAAGCTTTCAACAAAATACAAAATCCTTTTCATTTAAAAACAATAGAAAATAGGAATAAAGAGACTTTGATATACTAAGTAACTTCTACATAAAATAAAAGCTCACATTTTATAAATTAAATTAGATAATATAAATTAGAAACCTTTTTCAATAAGATGAAGAATAAAAAAGTTGGTTCATTATCACCTCATCATATTAGAAAAGTAAGCTATAGAATAATACAAGGGAAATGATTTGATGGAATAAGGATAGACAAAGATGAAGCAAAGCTATTTCTTTTTTCAGATAACACCATGGTTTACTTAGAGAACCCTAGCAAGTCAACTAAAAATAGCTAAAACTGTAGCAAAAGTCAGGATTTAAATAAATCCACAAAAATAATCCACATTTTTCTATAATACCAGCAAAACCCTCTTTTACCAGAAGAGGTAGAAATTCCATTCAAATTAAGTACAAAAAATATAAAGCACCTGGGAATATACCTACATCTCCTTTATTTATCAGAAGGAACAAAAGTTTAAAAATCTGAAAATGATCAAAAATAGTAAGCAAGAAAAATGGTTATTAATATCATATTTCAAACCACATTTCAAACTACAAAGCCATTATTATTAAAATTATTAGGTATAGTTAAAAATAGAAAGTTTCATCCAAAAGGGGAACAGATTAATTACTGTAGGGAAGCAAACATATCACTGAGCTAGAAAAAGGCATAACAAAATTTATCTGAGATACAAAAGGTCAAGAATCTCAAAGGAAATAATTTTGTTTAAGTAGCAAAGAAACAGCTTAGTAGTACCAGATTCCAAACTATACTACAAAGAAGTTATCATCAAAATGATTTTGGTAATAGTTAAAAAAAGAAAAATCTCTTAGTAGGAGAGATTAATTACTTAACATACTGAAAGAAATCAGCCTCATGGCTTAGTGTTTGATAAATTCAAAGATCCAAGCTACTAGGGTAAAAATACACTATTAATTTGTATATATATATATATATTAATTTATAAATATATTAATTGAACTTAATTCACTATCATTTACGACAAAAACTGCTGGGAAAACTGGAAAGCATAATGGCACAAATTGGGTTTTAACCAAAATCTCATGCCAAAAACCAATATAAGTTGCTAACAGATACATGACTTAGATATAAAAAGTCATATCATAAACAAATTGAAGGAGCAAAAAAAATTATTCTTTCAAATCTATAGACAGATTTTATTACCAAAAGATAAAGAGAATCACAAAAGATAAAAGAAAAGTCTTGAGAAAATAAAAATTTTAAAGTTTTTGCATAAAATCAGTGCAACTAAAATTATAAGAGATATCATTAAATGGGGGTAAAAACAAAACCTTTTATGTAGATTTCTCTAATAAAAGTCATTTTCAAGATATATAAGGAATTAATCCAATAAAAGCCATTCTCAATTGATAAATAATAAAAGGCCAAGTTTTCTAAAGAAGCAGAAGATATCAACAGCAATTTTTTAAAAATTCCCCAGTTTCTCATACTTAAAGAAATGCAAATTAAGGCAACTCAGAGCTCTTCAAACCCATCAGATCAGTAAAAGATGACCTCCTCCAAAAAAATTAAAAATGAGAAATATTGGAAGGGTAGTGGGAATACTTATAGATTGATGAACTTTTGGTGGGGTTTGAATTGTCATAGCCATTCAGGAAAACTATATGGAATTATTCCCCCAAAAGTCACTGTACTGTTTATACACTCTGAGTCAGTGACCCCATCATTAGGCCTCTATCACGAAAGTATCCAAGGAAAAGGATCCCTATATACCAAAAATATTATGGCTGCTTTCTTTGTTATAAAGAACTGAATACTAAGAAGATCACCAACAATTGAGGAAAAGTTGAATAAACTATGGCATATAGATACAAGAGATAACTATTGTTCTACCTGACATTATTAAAGAGATGCTTTCTGGGAAACCTGGGAAGACTTGTATGAACTGAATTCTAATGAAGTGAGCAGAAGTAAGAGAACAATTTGTACTCTAACAGCACTATGAAGACAAACAACTTTGGAAGACTTATGATCTCTGCTCAATGTAATGACAACTCCTGATTCCAGACAATCAATTACAAATCATGTTGCTCACCCTGACAGAGAGGTTATAGACTGAGGTGCAGAATGAGACATGTATTTTTAGCCATAACCAATGCAGAAATTTGTTTTGAGTGGCCACACATATCTGTTACAAGGTTTTTGTTTTGTTTTTTTCTTTTTTTCCCAACTAGATGGGGATGGAAGAGAAAGATGCTTTCTAATTGAAAGAAATATTAATTTTAAAAAATTGTCTGTTGTATGAAGAATCGATTAGTGAAGGGAAAGACTGGACATTATTTCTTCTCTATACAAACAAAAACATCACTAATTCCTTCAATTTCAGGTCCCTTCATCAACTTTCCCTAGACTCTTTTTGCTCTTTTCTCTCTTAATGATGTTACCCAGAGTTAAACATTTCTGATGTGATCTCGTCAGGTCATAGTATAACAAAAATATCATATTCTTCATTTTGGATTCTGATGGAGTAGCTTTTTTTTTTAAATGTCACACTATTGATTTAAATTCAACTTGCTAACCAGTAAAATCCCCCAGTCTTTTTCATATGAACTTTGTCAAGCTTCTCCTAATCAGTAAATGGGTGTTGATTTTTAAACCCCAAATATGACTTTACATTTGGTTTTGTTGCATATGACCTTATTCATTTCTAAATTATTGAAATTGTTTTAGATTCGACATCTTTAATCTTCCTGGCATCTTCATAAACCCTGAAAGATTGGGAGCATAAAGTTCTACTAACACCCATAAACTATCTTTCTGTGCTTGTGAAAACTGAACAGGAGTTTGTACCTCTTTTCTTGGTACTCTAAGATTGGTCTTGGGATATTGCTCTATTGAATTGTATTTCCATTCAGTGCCCACCCTTTAACTGGATTAATAATGAGTCTTGAAGATTATGTGCAGAAGGAGGACACTAGCCAGAAAACTTCATGGCTGCTGGTGTCCTAAGGATGCTGGCCTCTTGTCCCCCATGGTTCCAGGCATCCAGAAGAGCAGCATCTGACCCAGACTGAGGTCAATTCTGTCCAACTGGGGTGAGCCAGAAAAAGTGATGTCGTTAAAAAAAGATAAAATAATTTAAATTAGAAAATTGAACACCAAAGATGCTAAAATCACTAGATGTAAGGAAGACACAAGTAGCGGTTCTGTGGCTTTGGCTCCAAAATTTAAGATCAGAAATCTAAAGCTGGAAAGGACTTCAGAAACTATTTTACCGAAGAAGAAGTTGAGATAAGGTAATGATTTGTTCAGTTTCGTATAAAGAAGGTGAGGTTTGACTCTACTTTCTTTGATCCCAGGGTCCACCTTCTTTGCTTTGCTCCCTCCATGTTTGCGCAGTTGAAAAATTAAAGCTATAGCAATAACACAAGAAACAAATTGAAGCAATAAAAATTGACAAAGAGGAAATGAAACTGTCATTCTTTGCAGATGATATGATACTATACTTGGAGAACCCTAGAGAAGCAACTAAAAACCTAGTTGAAGCAATTAACAATTTCAGTAAAGCTGTAGGTTATAAAAATAAACCCACATAAATCAGCAGCATATCTATATACTACCAACAATAGCCAGCAAGAAAAGATAAAAAAGAAATTTCATTTAAAACAATTACAGAAAATATAAAATACTTGAGAGGCTAGCTGCCAAGACAAATACAAAATATGAACACAACTACATGATACTTTTCACACAAATACAGATGTAAACAATTAGAAAAATATTAATTGCTTATGGATAACTCAAGTCAACATAAAAAAGATGACAATTGTACCTAAGTTAATTTACTTATTTCAGTGCCATAACAATCAAACTACCAAAGAATTATTTTATAGAACTAGAAAAAAACATCAGAACAAAAGTTATCTGGAAAAACAAAAAGTCAAAAATATTAAGAGACAATGAAAAAATATTAAGGAAGGCAGTCTAGCAGTTCCAGATTTCAAATTACTGTACAAAATTACAAAGCAATAATCAGCAAATGGGGGCAGCTATGTGGCAAGATAAATAGAGTGCAAGGCCTGAAGTCAGGAAGACTCATCTTCCTAAATTCTAATCTAATCTGGCCTCACTTAATGGCTGTATGACTGAGCAAATCATTTAACTCTGTTTGCCTCAGTTTCCTCAGTTATAAAATGAGATGGAGAAAGAAATTACAAACCCCTCCAATATCTCTACCAAAAAAATTCCCAAATGGGGTCAGAAAGAGTCAGACATGACTGAAATGACTGAAAATAACAATCATGAAAACAATGTTTTTCTTGTTCAGTTGTTTTCAGTAGTGTCTAATACTTTGTGACTATTTAGGGTTTCTTGACAAAGATATTGGAGTGGTTTGCCATTTCCTGCTCCAGTTGATTTTAGGGATGAAGAAACTGAGACAAATAGTGTAAAAAATAGTGTAAAACCATTTGTCCAGAGTCACACAGTTAATAAGTCTGAGGCAGATTTGAACTCAGGAAGATGAGCTCAGCACTCTATCCACTGTGTTACATAGTTGCCCCAGTACTGCTAAGAAACAGGGTGGTGGATCAGTAGAGAGACTAGGTACACAATGCACAATAGTAAATGACCGTAATAATCTAGTGTTTGATAAATACAAAGATCCAAGCTTTGGGGTTAAGAATTCACTCTTTGATGAAAATTGCTGGGGAAACTGGAAAGCAGTTTGGCAGAAACCAGATTTATTCATTAACATGTCACACCTTTTACCAAAATATGATAAAAATGGATAAATGATTTAGACATAAAAGGAAATAAGTTAGGGAAGCATGAAAAACTGTATCTGCCACGTCTATGGATAAGAGATGAGTTTATGATTGAACAAAAGATAGAGAAATGTACAGAAAGTAAAAATAAATATATTTAATTACACAAAATTAAAAACTTTTTGCATAAACAAAACTAATACAGGCAAAATGAAAAGGTAAACGGGAAACTGGGAAAATTTTTTGCAACAAGTTTCTCTGATAAAGTCCTCGTTTTTCAAATATATAGAGAACCAAGCCAAATTGATAAAAATATGAGTCATTCTCCAGTTGCTAAGTGGTCAAAAGATAAACAGCCAGTTTTCAGAAGAAGAAATCAAAGCTATTAAAGTTCATATGAAAAAATGCTCTAAATCACTACCGATTAGAGCAAACCAAATTGAAAACAACTGAGACACCACCTCCCACCTATCAGACTGGCTAACCTGACAGCAAAGGAAAAAAGATAAATGTTGGAAAGGATATGGAAAAAATTGGAATACTAAACCATTCTGGAAAACAATTTGAAAAAAAAAGTCTAAAAACTTATGCATAAACCCTTTGACCCCACAATAGCACTACTAAGTCTATATCCCAAAGAAATAAAAAAGGAAGAAAGATATTTATACCAAAATATTAGTATTTATAGCATCTCTTTTTGTAGTGGCAAAGAATTGGAAATGGAGGGATGCCCATCAATTGGGCAATGGCTCAACAAGTTGTGATACATGATTGTGATGGAACACTACTGTACTGTATGTAAGAATTGAAGAGCAAGATGCTTTCAGAAAGCCTGGTGGAAACTTACATGAAACTTAACATGACCTCAGGGAAATTGAGCAGAGCCAAGAGAACATTATACAAAGTAACAACAATACTTCATTCAGGATGCTCAATTATGATCCATGGCAATTCTTAAAAAACCCATAATGAAAAATGCTATCTGCCTCCATAGAGAAAGCTGATAAACTCTGAATTCGGATTGAAGTATACTTTCTCACTTGACTTTTCTGGTCTTATTTTGTTTGTTTTCTCTTTTACAACATGGGTAATATGGAAATAAGTTTGGCACGACCTCACTCGTATGATATATATCAAATTGTCTGCCTTCTCAAGGAAGGTGTATAGAGGAGGAAGAGAATTTGGAACTCAAGTCTTTTCAAAAGTATTATTAAAAATTCCTTTACATGCAAATGAGAAATATTTAACTAAATAAAGATAATTTTAAAGTAATAAAAAGCAGGGATAAATTTTTAAGCTATAGCTAAAAGATAAATTCAATACAGGCAATTAGGGGTAAAAATGTGTATAGTGATTAACTTTAGTCCCCGTGGAGTACACCCCTTCCTTCCAGGGGGCATTTTCCAATGACCTTCTCCTGAACTCTGCCTTCCATAAAGGACACAGTTACTGTTCCCGGCCCATTATCTTGCCCACCCTTGCAAGATGCGGTTCACTTTTCTCTTGTTCTGGCTTCCACCTTGTCTCTATCACGGTCTTGTCAGTTTCTCCTGACTTCTTGCACCTCCTCTATTCTCCTCTTGATTTCTCTCCTCCCCCTTCCCATCTTTCCATTTCTCCCATTTACTCTTCGCACTTACCCACTCCCTACCCCCATCCCCCACCCTTATCTCCCCTAACTCCTCAGTGTTTCCAGCCTCGTTCCTACCTCAACTCCTACTGCTGAGTTTGCGCACCGCCTCGTGCCTCATTCTCCCCAGCCTTCCCTCCCCCAACCAACTCCCGGCCACACCCTTCCCTTCCACCCCTTCCCCCACTTCTTCCCACCTAACTCGAGGCTCCAGAGTGGCTGGCACGAGCTGCTGCGGAGCTGAGCTCGTGGCTGGTGGCCCGAGGAGACCAGAGGAGGCGAGTCTGGATGAAGGCCACTTGGGGGGAGGGGGCGTGGGGAGGAGGACTCGTGGCTGGAGGCTGGGAGCATCTCGTGCTCCCAGCGTGGGAAAGGCTAGTCCTGGAAAGCTGCGCCCAGGGGCGGGGGTGAAGAGTCCTGGGGGAGGGGAGGGGGGGGTCTCGCGGCCCACCTTTTGCCGCTGGTCAGCCTCCAGTGGGCTGGGATTAGGGGGTCAGCGGGTCAAGGGGCGGGGGCTGACCAGCGGCCACGAGGACGGTCAGGGGGAGCAGGCCTGCGTGCGTGCCTGCATGGGGCTGCAGCGGAGGCCTCCACCTCCCCCTGAGCGATTAAAGGGCCTGGCCCGGGCTGGGGGGGGGTCTGGGGTCGAGCCCTTTCGCGGGGAGGGGGATAGAAAGAAGGGGGGGGGGAAGGCCCCACTTAGCCGAAGGCGGTTGACCCTCTCCGTTTAAGGAAAGGCAATAATGACCCTTCTTAGTTAGCTAATAGCAATAATGGCCTGGTGTGGCCCAGGTTAGCAAAAGGTAATTGGCCAGACCAGCTGAGGTTCTTTGGCCTCGATTGATGAAAGGCAGTAGGCCCAAACCGGTTTAGTGAAGGCTATGGGTTCGTCTCTTTAGTGGAACGCAGTGGCCAACCCTGGTTAAGAGGGAGACAGAGGCAGTAACCCTAACCCGGTTAAGGGGAAGGCGAAGAGGAAGGCCGTGGCTGGACCCGTTAGGAGAAGGCATTGGGGTCGACCTGGTCAGGAAAGGCAGCAGACCTTATCTCAGTTAGCAGAGGGCAGCAGAAGGCAGAGGAACCCGATTTACCGGAAAGCTGGTGACCAGCCCACTTGAGTGAAAAGGCAATGGGCCAACGTGAAGGCAGCTGCCGTGCCCCAGTTAGGGAAAAGCAGGCAGTTGACCAGCCTTGGTGAATGGAATAGTTAGGAAAAAGCAATAGGTGCATCTGGTTTTAGCAGAATGGCTGGCCGATTGTGGGAAAGCAGGTGGCTTCTCTTTTAAGGCAGGATCTGTGTGGATTTCCACAAGATCGGGCCTGAAAGGTTGCAAAATGCAAGGCCCCAGTGGCCCCTGACATAGACTCCTTGGTTTCCTTGGAATAGGCCTTCAGAATGGGGACAGAAGCCTCTGCCTCACCGGAGCATTTCACTAAGATAAAAGGCACGGATCTGATTCAGGAAAAGGCCAAGGAGAGCGATGTAGACAAGGTGTCTAGGCTAAAGGAGAGACAGAGCAGCTGTGGCCTTGAGGTGGATTGTTCCTATGGTGTCCTTCAAGCCAAGATTGTGGAAGGAGAGTTGGAATTGACGCCCCAAACCCAGGAGAATGAGAAGCACATACTGACGCTACAAACCGTGCATTTTGCCACGGATGAAATGGACCACCAGGAGATGACTGTGGAGCCGGCAGAAGGGATGCATGTCATGGTGCAGCAGGGAGAGAGTGGTTTGCAGTCCTTGCTAGTGTTGCAGCAAGACATAAATGTTGAGTCAGAGTTAAATGAGATACCACACCAGAATTTGCACCACTGTGTTGCAATAAGCATTCAGGAAGAGGTCTTTTCACTTCATGAATTGGAGGTGATGGAGATTAATGTTGTAGAAGAAAGTGTTGAAATTTCCAGTGAAGAAGATAAATTGACAGTTAATCCACCATTAGATGAAAACACAGAATCGGTAAAGGTAGAAAAAAATTGTCTATTATTTTTTAAGGGCAACACCTTTTATTCTTTCTCTGCAGAATTAGTGAAGTGATTTTTTCCATTTAAATTTAAAAACAATTCCACATAAAGTGCTTAGGGTAGTAATACTAGCCCTGGTTAATGTCACATTCTTGAAATAGAGAAGGAATAAATTGCTTAGGAAATATACATTTTAGGCATTTATTTTAGCATTGAAACTGATTAGAACTCAGTTAATGTTTCAAATCTGAATAAGTTTGATTCTTCTACACTTTTAAAAAATCATATATTGTGTATGTATGTGTAATCTATTCAGTGATCTTAGAGCAGAAAAGCCTAATTGATTCCCCTTATATTTGGGTGAATGATTGTATTTTTGTTGATTAGGATGAAGGCAAAGATATATACAGGGCTGAAGATGAGGTCCCTCAGCTTTGTGAAGAAAGAGAAATTACTGACCAAAAAGAAGGTTTATTTACCTTTGATAAACTAAGAGAGGGAGAAAAAGAAGAAATCATTCTATTACCAGCCAACTCCGAAATTGAAGAACATGAGGATATACCTTCTTCAGAACAAGACACTGATGAGGTTTCTGGAACTGCAAAGAATCAAGCAAAGACAAAGGGTAGGCAAGATTAAAGTAATTTAGGTTACATTAAGTACTTGGGATTAGGAAAAATAGAATTACAGTTTTCTCAAAGAAAGGGAATTCATTTATCCTATAAGAAAAGGGCCATCATTCTGCTTGAAATGTTTAAAGCTGGGCAAGTTTTAGTTGCCTTCAAAATATGAAAAATGAATAACAAAAATCCAGAAAGATGTTTTAATTAGCAGTATGAATTTGTTTTAAAATGGTAGTAGAAATGCAGATATCATTTGTTCTCAGAGTCAGTTTTCTATTTTTCCATTTGCTCATTTGCATAGGAAAGATTTGACATGGTTTCTTAACACCTTGCATAATTCATGCATACCCCAAAACAAAAATTATTTTATAATATATGATAGTTCTTATTTGAAGTGCTGTGAAACTATCTCCACTTTTAGATTGTTAATTCCTATTTAACTTGTTTTGAACAGAGGCAAAGCACAGTGTGGATATTCAATTGAGTTAAATTAGCATATGCCATTTGATAGTGATTTTAGCTCAACTCTTTAAAAAGTTTTTTATAGAAATTATAGCATAAGCCTAATTCTGCTGTTCCCAACCTAAATGAAAACATTTGAGCCTACATTTCTGAATTATTAGTATCATCAGAAGAAATGAAGTATTTTTATGGTGGTAGTTTGGGGATATTTTGGTTGACTGTGGTTTAAAGAAAATCATTCTATCAGTTATTCACAGCCCTAGTTCAGAAAAATTTTAAATTATAATTGCTTTTGGATATGTTGCATACATTTTACTTTAGTATTTTAAGGATCCTCAATTTTATTTATATAAGTACACTTATGCTGATCACAACCTCCTCCATGCTGTGATAGATGATTTCATGAATTGACATGACCAAAAAAAGTATCAGCAGATAACCAGTTCTCTGGTAGTAAACCTGACCAAATTTAGCTATACTGTGCTTAGGTGATACCTATGGTCTCTTGCAGAGGCCTTATTTAAAACCATTTCAGCTTCCTACAGCCTGCTAAAGCTTACACTTTGCTCTTCTGATTCCTGAGGATTCAGTATTATCTCTGTAACTATAATAGACAATAAATAATTGTTGAGTTTTATTGATTTGAGAGTCTTTAGTGAATCCACATTTTAAAACATTAATTGGGCATAAATTTTGTAGGTCTGTTTTGGTAAAGAAATGAGAATGTCTTCTGAAGGATTATCCTAGCAGAACAGAAATTCTCACATGTTACAAAGGCTTTGAATATACATATGTGTGACCAATCAAATTATTGTTTAAGCAATAGAAGTCTAGCTAATTTAGAGGATTTTGTCACCAGAAGATATCCATCAAGCAATGATAAAAAATTTTTTTGACCATAAAAACTGTTTATCCCACTACCATTGCTTACTACCTGTGCAACTTTGGCCCAGTCACTTAAACTCCCAGGTCTCAGTTTCCTTGACTCTAAAATGAGGAGATTGAACTAGGCTTCTAGAGCCCCTTCCAGCTCTAAATCTATGATCCATTGCTATGATTAAAGGCACTGTAACTACATGCAAGGATTTAAGAGAATTCACACTAATGAAATCATAGATATTTTGTAATTCTTACATAAGTGAACTTTATAGTTAGCTTGATGTATTAGTAAAGTCATACATTAATGTTTGATGTCTGGGGGCAGCTGGGTGGCTCAGTGGATTGAGAGCAAAGCCTAGAGATGAGAGGGCCTGGGTTCAAATGTGGCCTCAGACACTTCCCAGCTGTGTGACCCTGGGCAAGTCATTTAACCCCCATTGCCTAGCCCTTACTGCTCTTCTGCCTTGGAACCAATACACAGTATTGATTCTAGGATGGAAGGTTAAGAGTTTTTTTAAATGTTGGGTGTATAAGCAATAGCAAACTGCTTGCTGTCTCCATGGGAAGGATGGATGGAGAGAATGTGGATCTTAAAATGTTAGAAAACAAATGCCAGAAATGGTTTTTACATGTAAGTGGGGAAAATAAAATATTACCCCCCCCCCAAAAAAAACTTTGGTGCCTACTGTGCAAGAGATTTTTTCCTTCCCAATTATTTAAATATAGTAGTATCTGTAGAATATATAGTGTATATCCTCTTTGAGCTATTTCACTGGATTTTTAAAAGAAGTGTTGTCAGGTCAAATTTGCTTAAGGGAATCTAATGGTAAACACATTTTAAAAAATGAATAACTTTCTTTGTAATTGAATGTAAACTCAACATTTTTATTCTATAGATGTAAAACAGACCTTCCATTGTGAAATCTGTATTTTCACCTCTTCTAAAATCTCATGTTTTAATCGTCACATGAAAACTCACTCTGATGAAAAACCCCATATGTGCCATCTCTGTCTGAAAGCCTTTCGTACCGTTACCCTTTTGCGGAATCATGTGAATACACATACAGGTAAAATAACTGGGAAATGCACTCCTTTTATTTGCTACCAAAAAATAAAAAAATTCATCTTCTATATAGAAACATATTATAGGATTTGAGTAATTGTTTCTTGTTAACTAGGATTAGGGTATAAGACAGAGGTGGGTTTCAATATGAAACATTTCAACATGAAACATTTCAAATGAAACCAAAATATCAATAGCATATTCTAATTGCACATTTGTAAATAAGTAAGATATTAACATTAATCCAAAAAATGTCAGAGGTAAGTAATTATAAGAAATTGTAGCAGATATGCTTTTAACCTTTGTTAGTTATATATTCCAGAAAGATAGTGATTTACAAATCTGAACTATAACCACACATTTTTAACAGACAATACAGTAAATATTAAATCATTAATAATTGATTGAAAATCCTACCTTTGAAAGGCAGTTGTAACTGAAAGTAATGAGAGTACTGGCTTTAGTAGCTGAAGAATAAAAAGGGAAAAAAGGGAAATCAGGGAATACAACTCTTAAGTGGATGAAAAAGTTTTAAGACCTCTGAGTATGGGATATTATCAACTTTGAGTTCATATGTGAGTGGTTAATTATGCATGTTCAGTAGAGATAAAATTTAAAAGAGAGGTAATCCTGGAAGAGGAAAAGATGGAGGAGTACCTTTGTGTGCTTGTGTGAGGTATCTAATAGTTTATGACTTTGCTAGTGGTACTCTCAAAATTGAGTTGAGTTTGAATAATGTGCCTTCCTACTCCCTCAGTACCAAAGAAAGCTGTAAACTAAATACTTAAATTAAAAAATGATCAAGACACTCTCCCTGTAGTTCAAGATACTGTAGGAATCAAAGAGAGAAAGGTTGAAGAAGTAGCAGTATTATATTTTTAATATTTTCACTTTTTATTTTAATATTATTAATACCAGAATGAAACCAGTTAAATCTAATTACAAATTCCTAAGTGTTGTCTTTTTTTAATTATACAGGGAAAATGTTCTTTGCTTAGACCTGAAATAGTTTCCTATTGTATTAATGATACATTATGTTTTAGCATTGTCTTTTCTTTTTTCAAACTGTTGAAAATTTACCATGACTCATATTATAGATTTATTGCTGGAAAACTTAATGAGTAAACTTCACTCACAAAATTTTAAAGTAGAAAAACATTGTCTTACAGGAACCAGACCATATAAATGCAGTGACTGTGACATGGCATTCGTGACTAGTGGTGAACTTGTGCGGCACAGGCGTTATAAACACACACATGAGAAGCCATTTAAATGTACGATGTGCAAATATGCTAGTGTAGAAGTAAGTGCAGTTCTAGATCCTTTAACATACTTCTTTTTCATGTGCTTTGATATTGTCTTATAAGAAATTGTGACATGTATTTTTAACTTTTAATTGTGATGTATGCCAAAACGAAGAGAAATACAAATCTAAACTATATATATATATATATGTACATATATATATACACATATGTATTTTAATATAAATCCCTACCTTCCATCTTAGAATCAATACTGGGTATTGGTTCTAAGGCAGAAGAGTGCTAAGGGCTAGGCAATGGGGATCAAGTGACTTGCCCAGGGTCACACAGCTGGGAAGTGTCTGAGGCCAGATTTTAACCTAGGACCTCCTGTCTCTGGATCTGACTCTCAGTCCACTGAGCCACTCAGCTGTCCCCTATAAATATATATTTTAACAGAATTAATACAACAAATATTAAACCATTTTCTGTTTTCTAAAGTTCAAATAGGAAAGTCTATTTCTCATTTTCTATGATTATTAAGCAGTAAGGAAAGAAAGTTACACATAAATGTCACATGAATATACATATGCTAATTAAATAAAAAGTAGAAAAACTAACTTCTGTAAATGCATTTGAGGCTATTTAATTTCCTTTTGAAATAAACATTTTTCCAAATCTGAAATTTTAGGATAATAAAGACCTAGTTGGACATCATCTATTTGTAGCTATTTGTACTATAATTTCAGAATGAAACTTTGCTCAAGAAACACCATAGTTTTATTGTTTTGCCAAATATCTTAAGGTAGAATTCATTTGTATTCAATTTTTAAATGACTTGAAAATAGATTTTATCCTACCTTTTGAAGTGCAGTCTGTTTTTAATTTTTTAGTATAACTTGATGCATTTGCGAATTGACCATTTGTTCCTTTCAAATTAAGGGCAAGTTGCCAAAATCAAAGCAACTGCAGAAAATTTTAAGCATCACTATTTTCAACTCTCAGTTACAGAATGCTTCCATTTTAACATTTGGCCTCATGTGTCAATCATTCAAGAGAAATTATATTGCAATTATATATAACAGCAGTCTCATTTTTCAAGTAAAATGACAACAAAACAAAAATCAGGTTTCACTGCCAATTATCAACCCAGTTATCAGAAAAATATTTAGGGAAAGATACATTGGGACAGTGTTCTGAGACTGATGGAAAGGGAAACATCACACAAAAGATACTTAAGTAGCATGCTAACTTAAAGTGAATAACAATGGAATAATGCTATAGTTTCTTAAACATACAAGATACCAGAATCTTAAATAACTTGAGTGGCAAAAAACTTTTTTTAAAGTCCTATATCTGAAATTTAGACAGTTTGTAACTTCATCATGAAGTTTTAAAAAATTATGTTTTTAAATGTAGTTACATTGGGATTTGGGGAATGAAAAGAATATGGAAAGTTACATATTCTATCACTTTGCATTCTACCAATTCTGCTTTTAAGCTGTGCCAGGCAAATGATACTCTGACCCGAAAAGTCAGAATCCACATTGTATATGCTGGAGGGAGAAGTTGGGTTGGTTTTCATAATCATGTGAAGTGCTTATTGGGGTTGTATTTGCATTTGGAATTTTACATTGGAATGCCAGTGTAAGAGCTGGTAGCTTCCCTGGGCTTCCTTTTCTCCTTCTCCCTCAGCATATCATAAGGAAAGAAGTCAAAAGCTTGATTGAGTCTATCTTTAAAAGCCTCCGGAGAAGTTGATTCTATACACAATCTACTCTGGTAACCTATTCTCACTCATTGTTAAGAGACTTTCTCTAATATCTAATTGAAACTTTTCATGCCATAGTTTAAGCTAGTTTCCTCTTGTTCTACTCTTTCATATACTTGAAAACAAAAAAGAATTATTATGCAGTTTTTCTTCTACCTGAAGAAACTAAGTTCCTTTACATTATTTGTATTTTCTGATCATTGACATTGAACTTCTGCATGCTCCCTTTTTATACCATAGATATATGCTATAAAGAAAGTGATGCATAGTATGTAACTGTGTTGATAGGACTCTTGCAACTGTGTATGTAACATGTATGGCTTTTACATGAATGAAAAATGATGTCTCTGCAGCCTAGCCAAACTTAATTTTAGTGGCTGCAGAGGAAGGTTCGAGGAAAGTCAAGGAGCAAGGAACCTAGGTGCATAGGACTTTTCCTTCCTGCAAGCAATTCTTTTTACAGTTCTTACCTTTTGTGTTAGAAGTGATACTAAGTATCAGTTCCAAGGAAGAAAAGCAGTAAGGGCTAGGCAGTGGGGGCTTAGTGATTTGCTCAGGGTCACACAGCTAGGACATGTCTGAGGGTAGATTTGAATCCAGGACCTCCTGTGTCTAGACCTGGCTCTCAATCCACTGTGTCATCCAGGTGCCCTTTGCAAAAAGTTCTGTTGGTGTTGTATATTAAAATAGTGTGGGGCAGAGAAGGAAGAAAAGCCCCTGAGAAGATCTAGAGATGCAGGAAAGCACCAAGAAAAGCTTTATAGAAAGAGCTTTCAATTCATTTGCTAGAAGCTGCTCCCTAGAAAAATATCTTATTATAGAGACAAGGACAAACGAGTACACAATTAGGTTTGAGACAGAGCCTGGACCTAGGATTTAATTGATATAGGAAGCTACCAGGTGAGGAAACCCCGTCTTCCCATGCAGGGTGTCCCCTTCTCTGGACCTCACAGTTTCAGAGGGTTGCCCAGAGCCCTGAGAACCACATGAATCAGAGGAGGTAGGACTTTCCTGGGCTTGGGAGAGCGCTCTCGACACCTGTCTGGCAACACTTAAATAAGAACCCACCGGAAGCAGTGTTGGAGGAAATTATGAATGTAAATGTGCATATTGCCTTGTCTCAGAAGGGTCTAATCATTTAAACACTAAATGGTTCTGATAACATTAAGGCAAAGTTACAACTTGATGGTTTTTGCCTTCGTGCTTCTAAAATGCAATATAAACTTTGTAAGTGTTGAGTCTGTGTTACCATAGAAACAAAATAAAATACAGGCAATTGAACAGCTAAAACTCAAGTTTTTCTTTGTAAAGTGAAGGCAAATAATAACTTTGCTTAGAACTAGATTTTAACCTACCCATTGTTCATTTGCTGATTACAATAGAAATGCCATATAATGCATTACTGTTTCTTTTATTTTATTTTTCAATGATTTCTATGAAATGTTTTGATTGAAAGAAAAATAATTTATTTCAATATATTTAAGTATTATCGGGTATTTTGGCACACAATTTATTATTTTTTTTCAACAAAGTTTCTAAGTGTCTTCCATTTCTTTATTAGGCAAGCAAATTGAAGCGTCACATACGTTCACATACTGGAGAACGTCCTTTTCACTGTTGTCTCTGTAACTATGCTAGTAAAGATACCTACAAGCTAAAAAGACACATGAGAACTCATTCAGGTAAAAGATTTTCCATATTTAAGTTCAATCAAGTAATTCCAAATATAATTTGATAGTGTTATGAATAATTACATATTAATTGTAGATATTATGGAATAATTGTAGGTCATAGATTTAGAACCAAAAGGGATTAACCAAAGGAATTGTCCTAGATCATTTTTAACACATGAAGAACAAAAGGCCTAAAGAGTTTAAAAGACTTGTCCAAGATCACATAATAATAGAGCTGAACACAAGTCTGATGTGTACCAAGTTTGATTCCAAATCCAGTGTTATTTCTACACACTTAATATCTCAAAGTAAATCTCCTGAATGTTATATTTTGAAATTTGAATTTTTATATGTATAACTTCTCTAAGTTAACCTCAAGAATGATACCACTTCCCTGTTGATTTGGGTTTAGAGTAACTTATTTCAGAACACAAGATATTTTCTTTTCTGAATTTTTGTAATGCATAAAATCAAAATTCTAAAATCAACCTGTAAAGTGACTTAGATGACTTTAAACGACAATAGCAGTGTGACCTATAGGAAGGCACTTGACCCCTATGGGCTTCAGTTTCCTCCTCTGTGAAATGATAGGGTAGAACTGGACTGCTAAGATCCCTTTAAACTTAAATCCATGGCCCCTTGAATTAAACTCAAAGCATTTGACTTAATTAGGGACTTAGCATGCCAGAAAGGTATTCAGACAAACAGTTAAGCCAAGGAACCAAAGAGTAAACAAACTATAGATACAAATTAGTGTCATGTCTTCATGAAATT
This sequence comes from Monodelphis domestica, assembly GCF_027887165.1. Classification (NCBI taxonomy): domain Eukaryota; kingdom Metazoa; phylum Chordata; class Mammalia; order Didelphimorphia; family Didelphidae; genus Monodelphis; species Monodelphis domestica. The sequence continues at coordinate 494,047,198 of NC_077227.1, forward strand.
TTTTCTCATTTTCCCCACCGCCTGATTTGTCAGAATATCCCCACAAATGTCCTTGTATTTATTTATGTGACAAGTCTTTTAAACTCTTTAGGCCTTTTGTTCTTCATGTGTTAAAAATGATCTAGGACAATTCCTTTGGTTAATCCCTTTTGGTTCTAAATCTATGACCTACAATTATTCATGTGTGTATGTTGAATCCTACCCAATAGCATGTGAACTCCTTGAAATCAGGGTTTTAATTTTTTTTAGGGGGGGATTCTATTCTCAATGCCTTACCTGTCTAGCCAAAGTAGACTTTTATCAGATCTTTGTTTGAATTAGTTGGATTGCATTGCAATATGTCTATCATCATGGCAGAGCCATTTAATCTTGACACATATTTCATCTCTTGTCCTGTATTGCAGGTGAAAAACCTTATGAATGCTACGTCTGCCATGCCAGATTCACCCAGAGTGGGACCATGAAAATTCATATACTGCAGAAGCACAGTGAAAATGTCCCCAAACATCAGTGCCCACATTGTGCTACAGTCATTGCAAGAAAGAGCGACCTCCGTGAGTATTGGTGATTGAGCAAGCTGATACTGATCTTCCTCCTCACATGCCGTAGTTACCGTGCGCCATTACAAGTGTTTCTTCAGGAAGTGATCTGGTGCCACCTTGTGGCTGGAGTGACATGGCCCCGAATATCAGTAGAGCTCTCATTTTCAAAGCTCTTTCACATACATTTTCTTACTGGATCTTTGCAAGAAGCCCTTAAGATAGGCAAGGCCTCCATTATTATGCAGATGTGGATCTGGAGGTTGAGCATAGTTAAGTGACATGCCCCAAGGCTAGTAAGTGGTAAAGATGAGAGTTAGGAATGAGTATTTGAAGCCAATCAGTTTGGTTAAAATGAAATTATGACTATAAATTATGAAATTATTAAGTCAGTTTTGTGAAAATTTAAGTTCATTAAGGATCAGGATTGGATACTTTTGTTAACAATGAAAAATAATAACCAATGAGATAGCTAGGGTTACATTTCTGTTAATAAATTTAAGCATACCAGGATCATGGATCCTTAGATTTGGAAAGGATATTAGAGAAATTCTGAAATCCAGGGAAGAATCCCTTTATACTGTCCCACTGCTTGAACATCTCCAGTAATAGCAAACTTATTACCTCACAAGCCCATTCCATTTTTGAATGGCAATAATTATTTTAAACAATATCACGTCAAATTAACATCTGCCTTTAACTTCTACCTATGCATTATAGGTCAGTCCTCTTCTACACAGGGTAATCCCTCTTCCACATGACAGCCCTTTAAATATTTTAAGACATCTGTTATTTTACCCTAAGTCTCCTCTTCTTCATACTAAAAATCTTTAGCTCATACAGCCAATTCTCATATGAAGGATTTCTAGACTTCTGGTTGTCTATCTTGGTTGTCTTTCCAAGATAAACTTTATTTTGTAAATGCCCTTTTAATGTGGCATAGAGTTGTACACAATACTTCAGATTTGATCTGATCAATGGATGTTGTATTTTTGTTCAGGTAGGCAATTTGCCTCAACTTCTTCCACAACCTTATTACACAATTGTCTCCTCCTAAGCCAGCAGTTAAACTTAAACACCAAATTAATCCATATGTCCCTTCTTCTATTTGTGTAGTTGAGTTGTTTTTTTTTTATTTTAAAGAAAGGTGGTTCCACATATATACCTGCCAAGAGCTTTTTTATTGTGTATATTTTATTCCTCCCAGCTTTGTATCTCACCTCTCCTGGTATTGATCTCCTCAATCATTTAGTCTGTGGCATAAGGATCTCTGAATCCATCTAACAATACTGCCATCTAGCTCACATTTCTCCAATTTAGAGTTTATAAAACTGTATCATGATATTTCTGGAAAGCACTTTAGAAATCTTTCAGTTCCCTCTCACCTCTTCTCCTCCCCTCTAGCCCTTTGTTTTATACGATGAGAGCTCTAAGGCCCAGATGTCTCCACTTTTTTTGATTCCTCAAATATTATAGACAGAAATTCCTGAAACACTTGTACAAATTCTTTCAGTACCACTGGGGATAATTTCTTTAGGTCTGAAAACTTAGAACTTTTTAAAAGGACTTTCTTAATATATTCTTACTTTATACTTTAGTTCTCTCAAAATCATATTGGTTCTAAATTTGTGGAACATTCCAGTTAATGAAAAAGATGGAAGTCAAATAAGAGTTGAGTAATTTTGCTTTTCCTTGTCATATGTTAACATTTCTCAAGCAGTAAGCCCTATTCCTTCATTATTGTTTTCCTTGTTGTTAATTACTTAATAAAAGTCCCCTTTTTTACTGCCATTATCATTTTTAACAATTAGTTGGTCAGTTTGGAAGTTTCATCTTTGATGTCATAATTCTAACGAATAAGCATCTCTAGTGAATCTTTAGAAGATAAGATTCCCTTAACCTCTTTGCTCTTTTTCCTTCCTTTTCAAAGATTCATGTTACCAAAACTTCTTATTAATGTTTTACCAAATAGCTGATGCTTTATGTTATTCAGTTTTAGTGGTCTAAGCTGTGCTTGACTTTAAAGGTAGAAAAATAGGTATATATAAGTATATACCTATATGGTATCTGTTTATACACAGCCTATGCATGCAGACACACATGTGAGCATGACGCTTTTGTTGTTGATTCTGAGCCTTCAAACACAGTGAGTATGGTACAGTATAGTACATCCCCAGTGAATCTTTAAAGAGTATGTGAATTTCTAAAAGTGGTTACTTAGAAAGCCCTAATATTTTTCTCATGTTTCCTTAGGAAAACAGTATTGTTTATGACACATTCAATTAGTAGTTTATATGTGGTGTGTCTTAGTGCAGCTTTAAGCCTTATTTTTGAAAGAGGGAGGGGGTGCTTTAAACTGTACTAAGATTTTGGGGACACATTCCCTAATTTCCGTGTGCATTGGTTTGTTTAGCCTACTCAACTCTCGTGTTTTATTAGAAACAGAAGCTATTTGAATAAGGATGAGTCAGCATAAGTAGGCTGTATCAAAGCTATGCAATTACCAGCTTTTTGTTTGGTTTCTTACACAGAGTATCACAGAATTGTCATGCCTAAAAGCCTGATTCAATTTAGCAAAAATCACAATACAGCATGCTTATTCAGACCTTGATAAACATCTCAAATGAGATGAGACACCTGAAGTGTCGTTGGTTGTAACTTATTTAGTATTTTTAGCGCTTAAATCTTTAGAATAATAACTAGCAATTACCAAACATAATCTTAAATTTTAAAATAAAGAGAGATAAATCATTTTTATAGAAGGTGGAAAGTGTATGTATGAAAACCACAGCTTTTAACTGTTCTCTGATTCTATAGCCAAGGAGCATCTATTAAAATAGCTTTTAGCCTTATACCAAAAATCATTTTCTAGTGAGAAATTTTATTGAAGTGAGGTTATAGTAAATGGTTCATTTGGAGGGGAGAAAACGAACTTTATTCTGATGGGTACAATGATTTGTTAAATTTTTTAGGTGTCCATTTGCGAAACCTACATTCCTATAAGGCTGCAGAAATGAAATGCCGTTACTGTACTGATGTATTTCACGAACGCTATGCTCTCATTCAGCACCAGAAAACTCATAGAAATGAAAAAAGGTTTAAATGTGATGACTGCAGTTACGCCTGCAAACAGGTATTTTTTGTGTCAGTGTATTTGAGCTTTGGAACACATGACAGTAGTATATGGTAGGTAAGAATCAGGTAGGCATTCTTTCATTTTTTAATATTTTAGTGAACCCATCCTCTTTTTAAAGGATTATTTCAGAATATTAGCACAGAGAATATGGACTGACAACCTCGCTCACCTCCCTACATCCTCCCCATGGTGAACTTCTAGGAAGATGATATACATAGAAGTTGACTAGGCATGGATGGTTTACAGTCTGCATCATTCAAAGGAAAATCCACATTTTGAGATCATAGATCTATTTAAGTATTTCAGAATAACAAAAACCTTCCTCAAACCAGTACTTTAAAGCTTATTTCCCATTATAAATATTTTTGCCATTGATTGTGAGGTAAAAAAGGATCATACAGTATTAAAGCGCCCACCTTCATCCCACCTCCAAAGATCAACTCATTTTTCTGACGATCTGATTTCTCTCAATGCCACCACCATCCTACTAGTCTTCTAAGCTGGAAACTTTGGTGTCACCTTAGATACCTTCCTCTCCTTGACTCTCACATTCAATTATAAGCTAAGTCCTGTAGATTCTACCTTCACAGTGTCTCTTGCATTCATTCCCTCATTTCTAGTCTTACTATTGCCACCCTAATTTATGTTCCTGTTATTGGTAGCTTAGATTATTAAAATACTTTTTCTTAGTACTTTTGCCCCTAATTTCTTGCTTTAATCGCAGTCCGTCCTACTTCCCAAATCTCTGTGTCTATGCTGCTCAAAAACTTTCAGTGGCTCCCCATTACTAACTATATAAAGCATTGATTTCTTAATATGGAATTAAAAACATCCACAACTTAAATCTATTAGAAAAGAATGACTAGATCCTGAGAGCAGATAAGAAGTTGTTGCAGTAATCCAAAAGAAGTCATGAATTCCATTCAAATGTTTACCAAATATATTAGGTAAAATTTCTTTTTTGGTCTGTTTTTTTTTAATTATTTATAATACCTTTGGGAATTAGAGTACCATTTTTGGAGAAATTATTTCCAATCCTAGAGGTCTTCTGAACTTAGGGTATAGATTAGATAAATGTTCACTTTAATAATTTAAATTCATGCAATTAATAATAAGAAGAAGAATTGGCATCCAAACTCATTTCTATTTTTGTAGGGGAAAAAATGAGGTTCAGTTGCAGGACCAGGCACACCAAAGATAAACTGCATGACTTATAATCATTCCCACAGGGCAAGGAACAAGTAGATGAATCCATTTTTACAATATTATGTCCTTCATCAACCCTTTGAGGTGGGGGGGCAGTTCTGAGGTGATTCACAGTTGGAATCAACCAATGATTACTTATTGAGGGTTGCTGACTACTGTGGTAGGTTATGTGAGAGAGAACAATCAACATATATAATGTATGGAATGACTTCTTTAAAAACTTAGGGGGTTTTGCTTAATTGTTTTTTTTCCTTTCTAGGAGAGGCACATGAGAGTACATAAACGTACCCACACAGGAGAGAAACCATTCACCTGCCTTTCCTGCAACAAATGTTTCCGGCAGAAACAACTTTTAAACGTTCACTTCAAGAAATATCATGATAAAAACTTCATACCAACTGTTTATGAATGCCCCAAATGTGGCAAAGGTTTTTCACGATGGGTAAGATAATTTAAGAAGATCCAGTTAATTATGGAAAGATCCTGTTATGACATAGACGAGTATCATACAAGAAGAAAGTTCTCTCTATTGGAAAAACTTTGCAGGGCACTGATCATAACTATTATACCTTTATTATCCTAAGGAACACAATTTAGACAGTTTTAATACCATTATAAATTGCTTTTTTGTTGTTGTTTTGTTTTGTTGGTTTTAAGGTTTGAGATTTTTTATGTTTTGCTGATCCTTTTCATTTTTTACAAGTTACTTCTTAAAAACTACCCTTCCCCTTAAGAATCCTCCCTTATGACAAAGAAAAATGGTCACCCAGAACCAACTCAGGCAGTGACTGAGTCAGACAACACCTGCAACCTTTCTCACTCATAGTCTTCCGCCTCTCTACTGAAAGGAAGGAAGTATATTTCATCAATGGTCCTCTGAAATGAAAATAAGTAATTACACTTAATCTGATTTCTAATATCTTTTTGTGTTGTTTTCATTTGTTTTATTACCATAGTTTTATATATTGTTTCCTGGTTCTAATTTATTCACTTTGCAACAACTTATATAAAACTTCCAATATAATTCATCATGTCCATAATTTCTTACAATATTCCATTATATTTATGTACCACAATTTGTTCAGACATTTCCCAAATAATGGGCAACTACTTTTTTTCCAATTGTTTTGCTACTGCCAAAGGTGTTGCTGTGATTATTTTGGTATATAAAGAATTTTTTTCTGTCATTGATTTCTTGGGAAATATGCTTAGTAGTGGGAGCACTGAGTCAAAAGGCTTGAATAGTTTAGTGAGTTTTTGTAGTTGAGAATCAGATAAAGGTAGAAACCTGATATGAGTTATCGACAAACAATATCACCCAAAGAATTTTATAACAAATAAGTCACAAACAAAGGAAAAACTTTCCTGAAAAGCTTTTCAACTTTCCAAAAGAATAACTATAAAATAAAGGGGTTGGACTAAGTGATCTCTAAGATTTCTTCTCTCTAATCTATGATTTCTTCTATCTTCTAAACTATGATTTCTTCTAGCTCTAACAATCTATAAGTTTGAGTTCAAAAATTAGCTTTTTTGGTACTTTTTTTACTTTGTAGAATATACACATTCTAGAAAATCTGACTGTAAAGTGACTGTTGTAAAACAAGACCTATATTTCCCCTGAAAGTAATTTCTCTCAACTGAAGTAGTTTGGAATGTTGAATGTTTTTTGAGCAGCTCTCTTGCCACACTTTGAATAATATGCATTGCTTTTTTAGCAACAGGCTCTTTCCTGGCTTGCTATACCATATGTTACTATAAGATTATAGGAATTTCTTCTTATTCCTCCTACACATTCATAGCACCCCAAATTTAACTTTACTTTCTCCTGAATAGTATTTAATAAATAATGTTATGATAGCCCACAACAGTAAATGCTTTTTCATTTAATCTGAAAATTCCTTAAGGGCAAAGTTTTGGGGGTTCTGTTCGTTTATTAAAAGGATCATCTGTATAATTCTATAAATGCTATAAAACAAAGAACTATTCTGCTACACATGGATAAGAATGTCTGTACTAATGGATAGTGTCACCTTTATTTGTACGAAGTGATTAAAGGTAAATATGACCCAGTGTTTGTGACTTAGATAATAAATCTTTTAATAAAATATTATAAAATAGTGATACTTTCCTTATGCTGACTGAAATATTTTACCAACAGAATAATATGCGTAAACATTCAGAGCTCTGTGAAGTGATAAGAGGAAAGGCTGTTCAATCAGCAAAAGGAAGAAAAACTAAAAAGAAGAAACAGAAGGGCCCAAAACAAGATGTAAAGGAAGAAGGTAAATGTCCTGTTTCATGACTTATAGAATTCATAAGATCTAATGGAGCAGTACAGATCCTATGCCCTTATAGCATAGAAATTAGGTTTTATATTTGCCCAGTTAAGTAAGATGATCTCTAATTGTTTTTAGGAATGAGTCAAGCCATGTGAATATATAACATCTTCAAATATTAAATACATCATTAGAAGTACAAATTGAAAATACACTTTATTTTAAATTATAATTCCAGTCTGTAATTTTTCTAAATTGTTTTAATGAACTCAGTGAATATATTTTTTTAATTCTCATGTTGGATATTATAAAATAGTGATAATAGTGATATTCTAATGATGATCAATAAATTATTGTGTTCTTTAGAGGTCATATCAGTCAAACTCATACTTGTCTCCAGGCAGGATAATGCCTTAAAAGCATCTATAGTAAATTATTACAGTTGAATGTCAACTTCTAAAAAAAAGAAGCACTTTTATTTTTTTAAAGTCTATTGAACAATTTTTACCAAAAAAGAAAGAAAAATCTTGGGGCCTCATGTTTGATTAATAAATCCATGTTTAGTTATGATACTAAAGAAGCTTGATATAATGAGCAAATCTGTAAATGTGTTGATAATCTCATGTGATTAAGATTCCTGATAAATAAAAATTAGAGAAACATTGAAAATAATGATTGATGTAAATAAAAGGACCCTTAAATTGTTACTATTATGCTTTAGACACTTGTTAACGACACATTTTCTTTGTTAAGCTCCAAGTATATCGGCTAACTGCTTATCTTGACTATTGATGCTGAAATAAGGATGAAAATGTTTTACAAATGAACACAAAACATGTGTACCTCTTAAGTATTTGCTTTCCTAGCTAAGATTGCCTTTTAAACCCTAAATTCTTTCAATGTGGACAATAAAAGATTGACAAAGTTAGCCAATTTTGAATAGATATTTAATGTTAAAATAATGTCATTAATCACATTAGGTGAAATAACATGAACATAAAGAGGATAAAGGAAACCTGAAAGTGAAATAAAATTAAGCAAAATTTATAAAAGATGAAAGTATTATGTGGATTATATGCCTAAGATTTAGAAATTGTTTTTGATGGCCAAACAGTATAATGTTCTGAGACTTTTAGAGTCTGGATTTTAATTTGGGGATAATCTCATCTGTTGTGATTAGGAATATGAAATATAAGAGTCTAATATTAATAATTCACAAAATTTGCAAAGTGCTTTATATCCATTTTCTCATTTGAATCTTGCAAATCTGTGAAGAAGCTACTTCAAATGTTATTGTCCCCATTTTCCAGATAATGAAATTGAGGCTCAAGAGAAGTTAAAGTACCTAAAGTCACATAATTAACAAGTGTCAGGGATTCTGAACTCAGTTTCTCCTGCTTCCAAATCTAGAACACTTCACTCTATCAACCTGCCTATCTTCCAATTCTGGCTACTACTTTTCACTATAGTCAAACTAGAATTCTAGTAACTATGATCTTTTCATTCTGGCTTTCCCTAACAAAACAATAAAATTGATTCAGTTATCATGGACAATACAGTTGAGATGCTTTATTTGGCAGTTGATATTTTTACTCATTTTATACAGATTATCATCTAATGTTTCTATCTTAATTCTGCCAATGAGAACAGAACATTTTCCTTTAGGACATACTAGTCTTAAATATCCAAACCATTCTATAGGCCTCTCTAGAACATTAAATACAGTGTTAGTAGAAATGACTTAAAACCCCTTGCATTGGTATAGATTAACAGCATTTTTTTAAAGCCCTCTATGATATTTTAAACTGAACCTCTTCTTCCTTCTCTTATTTGTAGCAGGAAAACAGAGAAGCCTCTAAGGGTATCAAAAACAGTCACTTGTGCAAATATTTAGAATGATCTTTTGCAATCCTGATTACCCAGATTTAAGCTTCCTGAGAATGGGCACAAAAACCTGATACTTTATATGCTTCACAGCATCTAGCACAATGCCTTGGATATGTCAGGCACTCAGTAAATATTTGTTGATTAAACGGACAAACTAGAAATAATAGACTAATGGAAAGTAGCAGCTTTTTTTTTTATTACTGTAGTTGTGTCCATTTCTAACAGAAACAAAGCTGTTTTGGAAAAAATGACTTCATTTGTTGAGCTACTACGAAATAAAATGCTGGCTTGCTAGAATATGTTTCATATTTAGAGCAACCAGATGCAATCAAATACTAAACCGATCTTTGAAATCTAGAATTTGAGGGGCTAAAATTAACACAGAAATAGTAAAGGCACAAAGCAGAAGTATCATGTGATCATCAGAGGAATAGTACTCTAAAATATTTGATTTCCTGCTTTAAATCGTTACTTTTCAGCATAAATTTGTACATTTGCAGTTTGTAAATTCTGATTTTAATGTATCATTCCTAATGTCAGATATGCTCTCTTTTTTCCTATAAAGTTGAGCAGATGCCAATTGAAGATATTTCCAATGTAAACATAGAACGTCATACAAATGAGATTGTTCCTGTCGGGTATGGAATAGCAACAGATGTTGCTGAAGAACAGAAAACAGAAGTGACTTGTGAAATGATCCTCAACATGATGGATAAGTGATGCAGATTAAAGTTTTGTGCTTCCTTTTAGTACCTCATTTTTAATTAAAGGGTTTTTTCAGTGTCTTAATCTAAACACAACATTACCACATGGTTATGACAATTTATTTTAAAGAACTTTTCTAAAGTTTGTAGTAGGGCCTAGAATTGCTTATTTACTAGGGTAGTATAAGATTTTTAAAAAACTATTGAAGTTCATTTTATTCATACGAGTTTTGTGAAGGGCTTATATTCTGAGTCAAAGCATCTTAATTTGAAAGGCATTAACTCATTCAGGTATCACCTTAAATTTTTTAGATATTAGATTAATAGAGTTGCTCTTTTGATAGTAGACCAAATTTAATGTCATCTTATCGTAGTAAGTAGTCAAAGCCTGAGTTTTTTCTGTTTATTTAGATACATGTACCCACAGTATTTCCAAACAATTTATGTTGATAAAAATGTATAGCACTTGGAAAAGTTAACATACCTCTTCTGTAAAAGCTGACACTGCCATGAACTTTAAATTACTATTTTTGGTGATAATGCTTTTATTTAAATCATCTTTAAACTACACAGTAGTTTAATTTCCTTTTATGAAATAACTTGAAAAATGACTCCATATGAAATGAAAAATGATAAAAGGATAAGCCTAGAAAACAATGAAGAATATATGTGGAGAAGTTTTAAAAGAGACTCACTTTTTAGAATTTTTATTATCTGTTAATTATGTTTTAGGCAGATGTAAAACTCCCCTAAACTCAATACCAGATAGTTAAGCTATCACCTACTTGTACATCAATTCATACTTATATTGTTATTTAAGCTAATTTATATTTCTGCAAATAATTGGCAAAATATAAAATATTAATTATATTTGTGAAACTACCTACTTCTGAAATTTTTATTTTATTTTTAACTTGTCTGTTGATATGGGAATATTTGACCTACTTTCTCATAGCATGGGACATGTAATTTCATTTCTATTTCAAATTAATTGTTATATTTCTATATGATGAGCCAAATTTTTCTCCTTTCCATTATTAAACAGTTACTTTTGATATATTTAAGCAGGCTTTTTTTCAGTATTTCAGAATCATTGATAAGTCAATTCAAATCCTTAGATTTTCACAAGTTCTTTAAAGTGTTTCAAATTTAGAAGCTCTACACATGTTAGTATATGTCAGCAAATGAATTCAATACAATTTAAATTTTATAGCCTGGTCTATGCTATTGTTGTGACCATTTTATTATATTAGCAGTTTGTCACATTTTACTATTATTTCAAATAACTCCAGTGAAATGCCTTTTTAAAAAAAAGTGTAATGAATTATGACCCTTAAAAAACAATGGCTTCTTTGCATTAAAGCTATTCTTTGATACTTCCTTTCTTCCTGAGATGGCAATATGAGTGTTGACTTCAGGAAAACTTGTTTAGAAAAAAAAAACTAGCCATGTTATTAGTAGTTTCAGAATGTTTGTCTGAGCGTATTTCATATTATTGTAAGTTTAAAGTGTTTGTACTAAAAACTGTAAGTGATATTGTCTCCACAGAAGACAGTAGATTAAGAAGAAGATAAGGCATGAAAGTTTTGGAAACGAAGGCTGTTATCTAAATACCACCAAAACACCAAGATAAAATTTTAAAATAAAATGAAAACTTTGAATAATATGGATATTTTGTGTATATATATATATATATATAATATATATTCTAAGTCCTAGTCCTCTATTTGTATAGAAAATATCCAGATGATAAACTTTCACTTTCCATACAGGTATTTTGATGTTATATAGACCTCCCAAAATTTATTCCTATCACTACATACTGGATTTGGAATAGAAAACAATGACAAGTTGTTTCCCAAAAGGGGAAATCATTTTTTTTTCTTTTTAGATAAATAAAATGTACTCAGTTGATAAGTCTCTGTTATGTTGTTATTGAGGATGGAAAGGTATGGAAAAGTCTTGGCAGTTCGTATTATTAATTTGTACTAAACAGAAAATATAAAATAAAGCCTTTGTTTTCTATAGTAACAGTAGAGCTGGTTATACATGAAGAAGCAAAGAGGAAATAACTCTATGTTAACTTGAAAGAGAAGTATTTGTTGAGCTTTATTGTGATTGAATTTTGAATGTTTGGTTAATGACCTTCCTTTGGAATGACTGAGCTTAAAATACTTTTGACATCTAGCTCTAAATAATTCTAGACAATAGGCAAATCTTGCCTAATTTAACGTCTTTTTAGGTCAAATTGCTAGTGTTTGACTAGAGTTTAATTGAATAAAGGTTGCTTTTTAAACTAACTTGATATCTTGCCATTTTATTTTGTTAACAGTCTGTTATACATAGTTTGAGGTTAGTTAAACTTTTTTTTTCAGTTTAACAGCACGCTTATTTGAAAAGTTACAAGAATTTCCCACTTTACTGTCAACTGACTTACACAGTGCCTCTGAATGTTTTCCTTTAAAATGCTTAGATTCCTTCAGAATGATTCATTATCTTGAGACCCCACTAGTTTGTCTACACTATATGTAGACTATATATATGTACACTAAAAGTCATCTCTCATATTTGACACATATTAGCAGTGATTTTGGATATACTCCCCCACTTTTTTTAATAGAATCATAGAATATCAGAATTAGAAGAGACCTTAGAAGGAATTTAGTCTAGCTCCTTATTTTATAAATGAGGGAACTGAAGTCTTGAGAAATTAGTTGATTGAGCTAAAGTGGTATATAAATGATAGAGCTGGAATTGGAATACAAGCTTTTTCTCCTCCCAATCCAGTGGGGGGGGGGATTATTTCCCTACAACACTACTTATTTCTTAACTCATCTTATGATTTGAATCTAATTTGAGACATGCACATTTTAAGTGACTTGACCAGTTTGTAACATAGCTTTTACTTGCTTTCTATAGCCTATGGAATATGATTATAAAATAACCAATCTGCAAGCCATATAAGAAATTATTGTCTCCTCAGTGTGCACAGCTCAAGGTCAAGAAGGATATGTTTACTGTGTAGAGCACGTAGCATCCAGAGCCATTAGAGTCCTTAACCAGACAGAGCCAGTACCAGTAAGCATCCTTTATTTGTTCAGAAGCTCGCATCGCTGTCTGGCAGACCGAAGCTGCATGCAAGGGGTCATATGTATCGAGACAGCAGAGAGCACTCCTAGGAACGGATCCCTCTCCGGAGCAGATGAAGGAGAGGAAACAATGGCGAGCTGTCACTGTCTGATGATGGATGACAGTCTTTAGGAGATGAGTCAAAAGGTTATTGATGAGAAGATCCATCCTGATAATTACTATAATTATACTCTGAGGTCTGATCAAAAACAGTTAAGTAATAACTGAAAATAACATACTTGACAATGAATTACTTCACCTTGAACCAGTCAGCTTCCCACATTCCCTCTGACAGAATGAGCTTTGTTTTACCTTCCTTTTCCACAGCAGCCCCTTGGCTGATGGCTACTGAAAATACGAAAATACTTCATTTTCCCTAAAAACAAGTTAATAGCTGGTATTATTAAGCAGGAGATGTTCTGCTTATTTCTAACAAGTAGATTTAAGTGCTCCTGCCATTAACATAGCCCTGGAACAATCAGATAAATCACCAGAGGCTCTCCTTCAGGAGAAACAATCGGCATGCCCGTCTAATGAATTGTCTCCAATGCATTACAGAAAGGAGCTTTGGAACCTAAGAGCTGTCATTTGTGTAGTGCTTTGTGGTTTACAGAGCACTTTCTGTACAGGACTTCATTTTAGCTCTTGTTAATCACCTACAAAGGCCAAGGTTCTGTGCTAACCCTGACGATTTAAAAGCAAAATGAGAGTCTCTGCCCTCTTCGAGCTTATACTCACCTGGGACGTTCTGAGTGAGCAGAAAATAAGAGCATTTGAGAGGGAGGAGAGAGCACTGATAACTGCTGGTAGGAGACTTTCCTCCTCCTCAAACCCAGAACTGACATATTTACACGGTAAAACATAGCAGCTATTTCTTTTGACCCCCAAGAGGTCTCTTTCTGATCTCACCCCTTCCAAGGCTTGCTCTAGTCCTTGTGACCATCTGTTCTCCATAAGTGGGTGTGAACATTTAGTCACTATATCTGCCTAATTCCAAATTGCTTTCCAAAATGAATCTATTTCACAGCTCCACCAACAATGTATTCATTTACCTTTCTTTCCACAACCCCTCTACCATTGACTATTTGGGATTGTTTTTATTTCTAAACCTTTCAGTTAATTGTGTAAGTATAAACTGTTGATCTGCTGTAGAATGTCTTCTGCAGAAGTCAGCCTGTTTCCTTTTCTAACTTTAATCAAAGATGCCTCCATGTGTAGATTATTTTCACAAAGCTTTACAAAGATGGGAAAGCAGGCATGTCGGTCAGTCATGAATATCTTCTGTGTTATATCCCTGACATTTCCTCCTACATCCCTCCCTCTCCCTTTTCCTTATAAAGGGAAAAAAAGAACAAAATCAGCAAAAACATGATGGTGACTTTTTTTGGCATGATGTGAAATGTTCCACACCTGGGGATTTCCACTTCTGCAAAGGATGGGGAAATGGACTCCTATCTTTCCTTTGGGCACAGACCTCATCGTTCTAATCTCACAATGGGTATTTCCAATTGATTTTTGGTGGTTTTCTTTCCATTTGTATTGTTGTCCTCATCATCCATATTGTTTTCCTGCTACAGGTGATGCCACCTCACATCATTTCATGTCTTACAATGTTTCTTTGTATCTATCATATTGGACATATCTCAGAGATGTCTCATTATATTCATGGACCACTCCTCAGTGGATGGGCGCCATCTTATTTCCAGGTTTTACTCCCACACAAAGTGCTACTATAAATACTTTGGGACATATGGAACTTTCCTTTTTTGTCTATGGCCCCAAGGGGTCATTGCTGAGCAGTGGAATTTCTGGGTCAAAGAGGGTGGGCATTTTATGCTTTACTTATACAATTCCAAATTGTTTTTAAGAATGATTTACTAAGTCACAGCTCCATGAACAGTGCATTAGTTTGTCTTTCCACTCACCTTCTAATATTGACTTTTCTAATTTTTTTTTTGCATATTTGACAATTTTCTGGATATGAGATAAAACTTCAGTACTCTTTTGATTCGCATTCCTCATTAGTAGTAATATAGAGAATTTTTATGTGGTCAGTAATCATTGACAACTGTTTATTCACATTCTTTGACCAATGAGTAGGGAATAGCTTTTGGTCTTATATAATTCTGTTGGATGTCTATGAATTTGGGATATCAAACTTATATCAGAGGTACTCAGTAAAAAGTATTTTTTTTCACTAATCAATCATTTCCTGTCTTATCCTAGGTGTGTTCATTTTATTTGTGCAAAGCTTTTTAATTTAATCAGAATTATCCATTTTACCTTTAAGAGTTGCGGCTAATCCTTATTTTGTTCAGAATTTATCCCCTACCTGTAGCTATGAAAGGCATATATGATTTCATTCTCTTCTGATTTTTTTTATAATAAGAGCTTTATTGTGCAGATCATATATCCATTTTGAGCTTATTGTTGAAGGAGTGAGCTAAGCCTACTTTCTACTAGACTAGTTTCGATTTTTCCAGTAGTTCTTATCAAATAGGAAGTTCTTCCCTAACTTATGTTTTCAGATTTATCAGGCCCTGGATTATTGAGTTAAGTTATTCATGATTCTTCCTTGTCTCATCTATTCCATCAAGCCATTTTCTGGTTAACTGATACCAAATGGTTTTGATAATTGTCACTTTAAAATGTAAAGTCTGGGACTAAATTATATTTTAGGGTGGCTATTTAAAATCCTTAGCATTTTATTAACTATTCTCTTTTATTTTTCTTTATTTTGACTGGACTCAAAAATTCCTCTTTGGTTTTTCAATACAAAGCAACATTTTGGGGGGTTTTTTGTTACTTTTTTCTGATTCATTTCTAAACACATCAGTAGCTCTTTTAACATTACAAAAAATCTTATTGATTTTCCATAAAAATTTAATCCAGAAGTTGGTAAAATGCTGAAGCCTACATACCCCCACTATATGACTTTCCATTTCCCTTTGGATCACCTGCAGTTTTGATCCCTCTAAAACCATAGTGTGGGATGATTTATTGCCACTTAGCATCGTAAGAATAATACTGGTATGAAAAAAGATGGGTTTTGTGTCAGGGAAAAGCTTGATCATTGAAGCAAAAGCTCTGCTCAGTTTTTGCAAATGTGAACCAACATTCTTGTCTATTTTTTGTTCTGGACCCAGATCTATGTAGAATGCCCATTATATATACACATATATCTATAAATGTCTATATACTCTTGCATATATATGTGTATGGATAGATAAAAAGATAGATATAGATAGCTATATTTATATAAAAATATGTGTATGTGTGTGGCAGCTAGTTTATACAGTGGATAAGGCACCAACATCTTGGGCCTGGAAGATCCAAGTTCACATCCAGCCTCAGACATTTACTAACTGTGTGACCCTGGGCAAGTCACTTAAGCCCCATTTGCCTCAGTTCCTCTTCTGTAAAATGGGAGACCTACTAGAGAAAGAAATGGGAAACCAATTCAGTATCTTTGCCAAGAAAACACCATGAACAAAGTCCATGTGGCTATGTGGAGTTGAATATAACTGAACAACTAAACAACAACAATCTCCAACACCTAACTTGGACACTTAATAAATACTTGTTAAATTGAATCAATGAATTGACTCATCTGCCCATTTAACTGCATATTATACTTAGAACAGCACACATTTTTTCATCACCTTGTTTTTTTCTGTATGAATTTCTTTGGCATTTCATTTTCAGTAGCCAGCGGTCTCACTGAGGAGATTCTCGGGTTCAGCACTATCAGAAAAATATTGATCCACAAATAGCATGATAGGAAAACCCTCACAATCTCTGAGGAATCCCCTCTTGCTCTTGGATTTCACATAGGTCATTTTCCACAGTAGTGAGCATAGAGCTCCAAGCTTTGTGCCTGGCTAAAAATGCTAATGAGAAGCCGGGACAAAATGACTTCTGTGATTATATCTGTCGAGGAATCTTTCGCATAATCTCAGCATAGGCACAGGAAACACAGTGGGCATAGGTAAGCAGGCTGCAGCTTATTACTAGCAATGGCTTGCATGGGAGAAGGGGCATACCAGACAGCATCCTTGACACCTCAGAAAAATACTTTCACCTCTCTAGCTCTCAGTTTCCTCGTTTGCAAAATGGAAGTGTAGGACTAACTAACCTGGGATGTCCTTTCGAGTTCTGATTCTATGATCCTATTGTGTTATGTGATTTCTGTGCATTATAACAAAAGGTAGCAAGAAAGACAGAAAATGGATGGACAGCTTGCAGTGTTGTACCCATAAAACATTTTAAATTCCTAGATTGATTCCAGCATTTTGAGTAGGTCTTCCATGGAGGATTTATGGAAGGGTATGAAAAACAATTATACAGAATACTGATTGGGGACTGAAATTCAGTAGAGAAACTGAACTAGATATATAGACCTGAGAATCAGATACATAAAGATGATGATTGAAACCATGGGAACTGGTGAGGTCATCGAGTATAAGTAAAGAGAGAAAGAGAAGAGGGCCCATACCACAACCTCAGTAAATCCAGCACTAGTGGCCAGGACATGGACGATGACCCATCAAAAGATAAGGAGAAGGGATGCTCAAAAATGTAGAAAGAGAACCTGGTGAGAGCAGGCTCCTGAAAACCCAGATAAAAGCATCCAGATAATAATCAAAACGATCAGATGCTACCAAAAGCCCAAGAAATATGAGTATCAAGATCAATATAGCTTGTAACTTAGAGATCATTGGATACTGAAAAGAGCAGAATTTTGGTTAAACAATGAGGTCCAAAGCCATATTGCAGAGAGTTTAGAAGAGCATAAGAGTGGTGGAAGCATGGAATATAAACATCTTTTTAAAAATATATTATTATTTATTTCATTAAATATTTCCTAATTACATTAAAAAATTGTTTAATCCTTTTTTAAATTCTGAGTTTCAAATTCTCTCCCACCCTTTTGCCTCTAAATGTGAAGTCATTAAAAATTTCTGTATTAGCCAGGTTGCAAAAGAAAACAAACACAAAAGTAAGAAAAATAAGTTGAGAAAAATAAGCTTCAATTTTTAAAAATTTAAATAATGTTTACTTATGTC
This sequence comes from Monodelphis domestica, assembly GCF_027887165.1. NCBI lineage: Eukaryota > Metazoa > Chordata > Mammalia > Didelphimorphia > Didelphidae > Monodelphis > Monodelphis domestica. The sequence goes on from NC_077227.1 coordinate 494,065,141, forward strand.
ATTAAGTATTTCTCAATTACCTATAAAATGTTTTTAGCTATTATTTTTAAAATTTTTGAGTCCCACATTCTCTCTATCCCTTTGACTATATAATGCAGTCATGCAAAGCATTTCCATATTAGTCATGTTGCAAAAGGAAACACAAACAAAATAAAACAATAAAAATATAGAAAGTCAAAAAAGATGCTTCAGTCTGCATTGAAAGTTCTTCCTCTCTGGAGACAGATAACATTTTTCATCATCCACCTATCCTTTAGAATTATCTTGGATCAGGATTGTCTTTCACAGAAAATCATCCTTACAATATAGCTAGTACTAAGTACAACATTCCCCTGTTGCACTCAATTCACTTTGCAGCTGTTCATATAAGACTTCTTAGGTTTTTCTGAAAGCGTACTGCTTACCATTTCTTATAGCGAACACATCTTGTTCATCCATTCCCCAATAGATGAGTAACCACTCGGTTCCAGTCTTTACCACCACAAAAAGAACTGTCATAAATATTTTGTACAAAGAGGTCCTTCTCCTTTTCATCTTTTTTGGATATGGAGATGGTAGTGGTATTGATAGGTCAAAGAGTATGCACAGATTTTTCAGGGAGTTTTTCCAAGAAATAGGATAGCAAGCAGAGATGGTAGGTTCATGGGAAGTCTGAAAGTACACATTTTTAAGAAAAGACAAGACCCTTAAATAGTAAATTTGTATAAAGAAAGGTATTTCACTTCATACAGGGGAATATTATGGGAGGGAAGGGAAGGCTTTTCACTTATATTGTATTTAAATATGATTGTTCACAATTGGTACTGATCTAGATTAAAGTTTGCAGTGCAAATTCTCCCAATGAAAGTACTGGTGAACTCACCACATTCCCATTATTTAACAGTCATAGAAACCAAGCTAGTATCACTTTTAACTCCCCAAGTAGGATTAAACTATGCAAAGCTGGGGTCAGCTGGGTAGCTCAGTGGATTGAGAGCCAGGCCTAGAGACCGGAGGTCCTAGGTTCAAATCTGACCTCAGACACATCCCAGCCGTGGGACCCTGGACAAGTCACTTGACCCCCATTGCCTAGCCCTTACCACTCTTCTGCCTTGGAGCCAATACAGTCTTGACTCCAAGATGGAAGGTAAGGATTTAAAAAAAAATATGCAAAGCTTTCTGTTTGAACTCCAAACTCTGGAAAATAGAGACACCATTCCTGTCATTTCCATTTTGAAGGACTTTAGGGTTTAATTGAGTGAAACATGAATTAACAGAGAGGGCATACAGAAAAAGAAACGAACAGCATCCACTATGAAGGAGTGAAAGTTGGCCAGGCAACAAAAAAGCTGTTTTTTCTTGACTGAAAACTAGAGCAGCGGACAAGAGATACTTCAGCTATAAAATGATTCCAAAATTAATGAGCAGTATTCCCAACAGGACTCACAGAAGTGGGTTTTCAGAGTGGTGAAGTTGGCTTGTTTATTAATAAGACACAAGGAATACATTGTTTATCCCTAGAAGGTCAACAATAAAAGTTCACTCTTGGCAGCACTTTACCAGATAACAAAGAATTAGAATTAAAAGTAGATGTCCATTGTGAGGAATGGCTAGTCAAATTGTGGTACATAATATGGAATATCATAAGAATTCATGAGTAGAAAGAATTCAGAGAAACATGTGAAGACATATCAACTGAGGCCAAGTTAAGTAAGCAGAATCAGAAAAATAATGTATACAATAACTTTGTACTTGTCTTTCATTGTCGAAGACCAATGACATCACATTGTGATGCCTTGCCTGGAGCATAATTTAGATTTAAGTGAGAGAGTTGCACAAAGTCATCAGCTTCACTCTCTCTTCCAGAGTCATCAAAGTGCAACAGCAACACAAAAGTCAGGATGACTGGTGATGGCCTGAGATACATGCTATGGCTCTCAACCAAAGAATACTTAATTACAAAGAATAACTTTTAGTTTAATGCTTACAAAATTGGAAGAAGACATGTGATCCCATTCCTCTTGTAAATTTTGTATAGTGGCTCAGTATCCTGGAAATTTTCCCATTCTATTTTCTTAAAATTCTTACTACCAAAGAATTAGAGTTTGACTACAAATGGCCTAACTTTTAACTTATGAATTGTATTAAGATTAGAGAAGGTAAAATCCTACCTATAAAGTAGACTCACCAATCTATCTATCTATCTATCTATCTATCTATCTATCTATCTATCTATCTATCTATCTATCTAATCTGTCTCCTAGATATCTAGATAGGTAGATATAAATTTATTTCTAACATGCTTTTTCATTTCTAAAATTTTGATTTCCAGACAATCCCCTCCCTTTCCTCCATTTACCAAAAAATAAAAAGGAAAGTTATATCAAGTATATATGTATGTGAAATCCTCCAAAATGTTTCCATGTTATTAATATAAAAACAAAAAAGTGAGAAAATTATATTTCAATTTTATAGTCACTGTTTTATCAGTTTTCTTTCTGGAAGTATATAGCATTTTTTCATCATGAGTCCTTTGGAATTGACTAGGATCATTGCATTGATGGTCAGAATAGCCAAGTCTTTCACAGTTGATCATAATTATAACATAGCTCTTACCACACACAATGATCTCCCAGTTGTTTCTCAACTTCACTTTGCATCACTTCATATAGGTCTTGACATGTTGTTTTTTTCTGAAACCACTCCCCCTCCTCATTTCTTATAGCACAATCATAGTCCATAACAATCATATCCGCCAACTGGGTTTTTTTTTTTCTCTTAAACTCTTAATTTCTGTCTTTTTTTTTTACTTTTAAACCCTTTGAATCAATACTATGTATTGGTTCCAAGGCAGTAAGGGCTACATATACCATAACTTGTTCAGCCATTCCCAAGAGAAGAACATCCCCTCAGTTTCTAATTCCTTACTATCACAAAAAAACCCTCACTATATAATTTGGAGCTATGCCCAAAGGGCTTTAAAACCATGCATACTCTTTGACCCATAAATACCACTACTAGGTCCTAAAGAGATTTTCTTTTTTTTTTTTTAATATATTTTATTTGATCATTTCCAAGCATTATTCGTTAAAGACATAGATCATTTTCTTTCCCCCCCCCCACCCCCCATAGCCGACGCGTAAGTCCACTGGGCATTAGATGTTTTCTTGATTTGAACCCATTGCTTTGTTGATAGTATTTGCATTAGAGTGTTCATTTAGAGTCTATCCTCTGTCATGTCCCCTCAACCTCTGTATTCAGGCAGTTGCTTTTTCTCGGTGTTTCCACTCCCATAGTTTATCCTTTGCTTATGAATGGTGTTTTTTTTCTCCTGGATCCCTGAAAGTTGTTCAGGGACATTACACTGCCCCTAATGGAGAAGTCCATTACGTTCGATTATACCACAGTGTATTAGTCTCTGTGTACAATGTTCTCCTGGTTCTGCTCCTCTCGCTCTGCATCACTTCCTGGAGGTTGTTCCAGTCTCCATGGAACTTCTCCACTTTATTATTCCTTTGAGCATAATAGTATTCCATCACCAACATATACCACAGTTTGTTCAGCCATTCCCCAATTGATGGGCATCCCCTCGTTTTCCAGTTTTGGGCCACCACAAAGAGCACAGCTATGAATATTTTTGTACAAGTCTTTGTGTCCATTATCTCTTTGGGGTACAGACCCAGCAGTGCTATGGCTGGGTCAAAGGGTAGATATTCTTTTGTCGCCCTTTGGGCATAGTTCCAAATTGCCCTCCAGAATGGTTGGATCAGTTCACAACTCCACCAGCAATGAATTAATGTCCCTACTTTGCCACATCCCCTCCAGCATTCATTACTTTCCTTTGCTGTTATGTTAGCCAATCTGCTAGGTGTGAGGTGATACCTCAGAGTTGTTTTGATTTGCATCTCTCTGATTATAAGAGATGTAGAACACTTCTTCATGTGCTTGTTAATAGTTTTGATTTCTTTATCTGAGAACTGCCTATCCATTTCCCTTGCCCATTTATCAATTGGAGAATGGCTTGATTTTTTGTACAATTGATTTAGCTCATTATAAATATGAGTGATTAAACCTTTGTCAGAGGTTTCTATGAAGATTTTTTCCCAATTTGTTGTTTCCCTTCTGATTTTAGTTATATTGGTTTTGTTTGTACAAAAGCTTTTTAGTTTGATGTAGTCAAAATTATTTATTTTACATTTTGTGATTCTTTCTATATCTTGCTTGGTTTTAAAGCCTTTCCCCTCCCAAAGGTCTGACATGTATACTATTCTGTGTTTACCCAATTTACTTATGGTTTCCTTCTTTATGTTTAAGTCACTCACCCATTTTGAATTTATCTTGGTGTAGGGTGTGAGGTGTTGATCTAAGAGATTTTCTTAAAAGAGGGAAAGTACCTATTTCTACACAAATATTTATAGCATCTCTTTTTGTGGTATCAAAGAATTGGAAATTGAGGGGAAGTGACTGAACAAGTCATGATATATGATTTTAATGGAAGAGTATTGTGCTATAGGAAATGACAAGTAGGATGATCTGAGAAATATCTGGAAAGACTTACATGAACTGATGCAGAGTGAAGTCAGGAGAATATTGTAATGGCAATAATTGTAACACAGTAAAAACAATATTATAGGATAAACAATTGTGAATGTCCTCATATTCTCAGCAATTCAGTGATCCAAGACAATCTCAAACATTCATGATGAGAAATACCATCTGGCCCCCGAGAAAGAAATGATGATGTCTGAATGAAGAACAAACAAACTATACTTCTCATTCTTCTCCTCCTCCTCCTCCTCCTTTTTCTGAAAACTGCCTGTTCATGGCTTTTGTTTTAACCTTTACCTTCCATCTTAGAATCAATATTGATTCTAAGACAGAGGAATGGTAAGGGCTAGGCAATGGGAGTTAAATGATTTGCCCAGGGTCACACAGCAAGGAAGTATCTGAGTTCAGATTTGAACCCAGCACCTCCCATCTCTAGGCCTGGCTCTCAATCCACTGAGCCACCTGGCTGCCCCATTCCTGTCTTTTGACCTCTTTTCAACTGGGCAATGGCTCTCATTTCTATAAATTTTGCTCCATTCCCTAAGTATTTGAAAAATGAGACCTAGAGAAACTTATTGTAATTTTTAAATTTTCATGGTATGGTATGGTACCTTTTAGCAAAATATAGTTTCCCTCTTTTGCTTTGAGATCAAGTTACTACTCCTGTCTCTCTCTCTTTTTTTTTTGCTTCATTTGAAGAATAATAGATTCTACTCTAGCCCTTTATTTTAACTCTGTGTGTCTTTCTGTATTAGTATGCTTCTTGTAAATAATTGCTGTTGGATTACAATTTCTAATTCATTCTGCTATCCTCTTCTGTTTTATGGGTGAGCTCATCCCAGTCACACTCAGTTATGATTACTAACTGTATTTCTCTTCATCCAATTGTCTTCAATTTATCCTTATCTCTCTTTTTGTCCTGTTCCTCCTCAAAAGTCTGTCCACTCTCTCTCTCTCTTAATCTGCCCTCTTTTATCATCTCAACCTCAGTCACCGCCTACCTTATATTTTTTCTCCACTTCACCTCATATCTCTATTGGGAAAAAGAAATTTCTTTACCCAACTTAGTGTGTATCTATATTCTTCCCTCTTTGAACCTCTTTGAATTCCAAGGAGAGTGAGAGTTAAGCATTGTGTGCCATTATCCACCCATTTCCTCACCAGTATAAAAGTTTGTACTCTTATGTAAGAAATTATTCCCCATTTTGCCTTTCCCTTTCCCCTTCTCCCAATGCATCCCTCTTTCTTACCCCTTCATTTTTTTAGGTCATTCCAATAAAATCAACTCACATTCATGTCCTCTGGCTATGTAGACTCCTTCTAAATGCCTTAATAATGATAAAGTTCTTGGGAATCCCAAGAATCATCTTCTCATATAGAAATATAAACTGTTCAACCTTATTGAGTCTCTTATGATTACTCTCTCATGTTTACCTTGTTATTCTTTTTTTGAATCATGTTTGAATGTCAAATTTTCTATTCTGTTCTGATCTTTTTACCAGAAATGCTCTGTTCTTTTTGTCAGAAACTCCATTTCATTGAATGCTCATTTTTTCCCACTTGAAAGAGATTATTCTCAGTTTTGCTGAGTAGATGATTCTTGGCTGTAATCCTACTTCTTTTGCCTTCCAGAATATTGTATTCTAAGCTTCTAAATCTTATATGATACTGACTGTGATTCCACAATATTTGAATTGTTTCTTTCTAGCTGCTTACAATGTTTTCTCCTTGACTTGGGAACTCTGGAATTTGGCTATAATATTCCTTGGAGTTTTCATTTTGGAATCTCTTTCAGGAGGTGATGATACAACTTTTCAACTTATATTTTGCCTTCTGTATCTAAGATACTATGCAGTTTCACTTCATAATTTCTTAAAATATGATATGTAGTCTCTTTTTCCTTGATCATGACTTTTAGATAGTCCAAAAATTCTTAAATTATCTTTCCTCAATCTATATTCCAAGTCAGTTGTTTTTTTCCTTTGAGATATTTCACATTTTCTTCTATTTTTTCTTTCTTTTGACTTTGATTTATGCTTTCTTGATGCTTCATGGAGTCATTAGTTTCCACTTATCAAATTCTAATTTTTAAGGAATTAGTCTTTTCAATGAACTTTTGTACCACCTTTTCCATTTGACCAGTTCTGCTTTTTTAAAAGTTATTTTTATCAGTGAAGTTTTCTACTTCTTTTTCTATTTGGCCTATTCTACTTTTTAGGTTGTTATTTTCTTCAATATTTTTGGTGCCTCTTTTTGCCAAGCTGTTAATTCTCTTTTCCTATTTTTCTTGCATCACTCTTGTTTCTGTTCCCAATTTTTCCTCTACTTATCTTAGCCCTTTTTTCAATTCTTCAAGGAATTCTTGCTGGGCTTAGATCTAATTAGCACTTTCTTTGAAGCTTTGTATATAGCTTTTTTCACATTGCTTCTTCTTCTGAGTATATGTCTCAGTCTTTCTTGCCACCATAGCAACTGTTTATAGTCAAGTTTTTGTTGCTGTTGTTTGCTCATTTTTCCAGCCTATTTTTTGACTTTGAACTTTATGTTAAAGTTGGCCTCTGCTCGCCTGAAAATTGAGAGGCTCTGTCCCAAGCTTCAGCTTTTTCCATGCTGCAGTTTTCATAACTAGTTATGGAAGTTCACAAGTTTTGGGTGCTTCTAGGTGTGGTCCAGGGAAAAATGTGAACATTGCTCTCTTGGTCTATGCTCTGGTCTTTGCTAAGGAAAAGCTTCTGCTCTTCTACAGCTGTAAGTACTCACAATCCTTTAGGTTCTGGAACTTTGACCAGGGCATATCATGATAAAAGACTGTGACATATCCAAACATATATAAAAGCAACAAAGGAGCCATATTTCTAAGGGGGGAAAAGAAAAAAATTATAAAGCATTTTGTAGCATAATGCCCTAGTTTTTCACAAACTTGGGCAATATGGAATCATGAAAAGAACTGGGTAAAGACTCATGTCAGGAAACTAGTCTTCTAGTTTTCATTGTGAGAACATACTGTAGGATTTTGGACAAGTGACTTCCCCTCTTAAAAGTTTCTTCACATGTATAATGAAGGGGCAGGAGAAAATAATATTTAAGGTCCCTTCCAACTCTTAACTAAATATATAGACAGATACAAAAATCATATTTACCAGCACAATATGGGGGACACATAGTATATTCTGAAAAAGACAAGGGAAAATTTAGTGGAATACAAGCTCAATATGAGTCATTAGTATAATGTAGAAGCCAAAAAAACTAATTCTGTAATTCTAAGGGAGAGAAAGGAAGAATATATAAATATTTGGATTGCCAAATGGGAGAAAAAGCCTCTTGCCACTGATTCAGGAACACACAGGGACAGCTTATAAGTCAATTCCAGATAACTAGAAGACCTAATCTTTTAAAGACACTAAATTTTATTGTCAGTAGATCTTGGTTGGAGTCCTGGCTACCTGTGAGACCTTGAACATTTGACCACTTCTTTGGGTTTGTTTCTTTTTTTGTTAAATGAGATAGCTGGACTAGGTAATTTCTAAGTTTCCTTCTAATTCTGGCATTCTATGATTCAAAACTGATCTATTCCCTTTAAAGATGGCTTTGAAAGTACAAAGGATTGTGGGCATTTCAAAATTTGAGCAAAGTTTAAATTTTCTATGGAAATTGTGTTGATAACTTGTATGTTAAAAATGCCAGTTTACCAGTAGTAATAGGATGATAAGGGAATCCTAAGCAATTAGATACTTGGCCAAAGATAAAAGCAAGCCTTTCAGGATGAAAGCCAACTTTTCCCTACTAGCGTCTATAAAAATTAAAATTAATGTACAATAATTTAAAATATTATATTTTAAGAGATTTATTAATGATCATTAGAAGTAAAGGAATAAAAAGGTAGCAAAATAAAACCACATGCCCATGACTAATCTACCTGTTCAAAAAGCCCACTCTTCACCACCACAGTCACAACCCAGGAAGCAAAAAGAGTGAGACCAGGAACCCCACTCAATATATCCCCCTGTCTACAGGAAGTACATACTGATAGGAAGTCAGTGGGCTCCTGGGAAATGTAGTTTTTAGGGTAATAGATTTCTAATTACACACATCCAGGGTCATAATGTTGTTGAATATATTTGCATTGTGCTGACTTCCTGTCAACTAGGTATCTCTCTCTCTCTCTGAAAAAAAAACTGATATTAGATTTGATGTTACATACTTTCATTCTATTTCTCTATAGGATCCCTTTTGCCCTTTTGTCTTTCACCACAAAAGTATAATTCTCACATATCAAGTTGAGCCAATTAAGAGATGTGTTAAAAAACCTAAATTCCTTCATGATAATTGCCAACATTACACTGGAAGAACACTTCCTGGCATTTTATCTGCCCAGAGCATGCAGTGAGAGTATTTATGCTTCCATATTTGCCTGATTTCGTAATGACATATTATTGTAGTATTTTGAGATTTATAAAATAACTTCTTCATACAAACCTACCTCACAGGATTACAATATCATTTATAGATTGAGATGTTGGGTTCTATATCCCTAAAATGACTTGCCTATGGTGCCTATGGTCTCCAAGGTACCAGATATCTGAATCAGAAGACCAGAATTCCAATTCTGACTCCCAATCCAGTGTTCTTTCCATTAAACCCCCATCATTTCTTATACAAATCTCTTCATTACTTCAGAATTCATGATTTGTTTAATCTAATTACTTTCTCCACTGGCTCATATTACAATTCCTGCCAGTATAGGGTAGATTAAAAAAAAACAATGTATTTTATAGGATCAGAAGACCATAGATTTAGAACTGAAAGGAATCCTAGAGGTCATCCAGTTCAACCCTCTCATTTTACAGATGAGGAAACTGAGAATGAGAGAGATGTTAAGTCATTTGACTAGAGTCGTACCACTAGTATCTGAGGCAGGATATGAACTTGGATCTTCCCAACTGTAAGCCCAGAACTCTATCCACTGTACCACCTAGCTGCCCCTGAGTTTAAAATCCTTGCTCTGTTCTTTCCTAAGTCTCTGGGACAATAGGCTAGTCACTTAATATATCTAGGTCTCAGTTTCCTCATCCATAGCATGACATTGGACTAAGTAGTCTCTAAAGTCCCTCCAGGCTCTAAATCAGATAATTCTTTCACATTTGGGTAGATAACAGTAGGCTTCTAAGGTTAAAGCCAGCAGAGACCTTAGAAATCATCTAGTCTAACACCTTCATTTTATAGATGAAGAAACTGAGGATTCTATAAATGAAGAAAAAAACCCACATCATAAGTGATAAAACTGGAATTTTCAACTAGGTGCAATAGCTCCAAATTCAGTACTCTCTCCACTATACTATACTGTTTCTTATAGCTGTGGCCTAAAAAGGTTATCCAACCTTCTGGTGGACTGCCCCATGGCACTCATATGGGCTTGTCCTCGAGCACCAGAGACAGGATATCCATTTAAAGTTTGTGAGACCTACCAGAGGTGTCTGCATTACATCTTTACAAAGACAGAAATCTAAAGTCTGCTTTTAGACCAAACTGCTTTCCTTTTAGTTTGGTGAGTGATTTAAATTCTTCAAGAAATAAGCAAAAGCAACATGATCAGAGTAGATAATGAGCAATGTTTTTAAGTAGCACAATTCACAGCATGACACTTTCTAAATCTGATTCGGATGTGCAAACATTTATCTTTCAAATCCAAATTGTGTAATTGCCACAAAGCATTGAAGGAATGTGTCTATACTGTTCCCAGCCAACCAGACAAGAACTCCATTCCAAGCTTACTCAATTGTTTTCTCTCTTCCAGCACCTGTTTAAGTCAAGGAATAGACAGGAAAAGGAGAATTCTGCAGGTGGCAGTTTTTAGGGAAAGTAAAGCCTTCAATGATCATCAGTCAGGATAACAGTCACGACTGGAACTCATATTCCAAAAGATGCTGGTCTGGTGCCCCCAAACTCAACCAGTTTCTGACTAGAATTTGAGATAGCTATAGCACATCTGGTTTGAAATACCAATCAGCAGCTGGTGAAGTCAGACTGGATCTCAGGGGAGAGACCAGGACCTGATATATAGATGTGGAAACCATTTGCATAGAAATGATAACATATATCTCACATCAATAGTCTCCATCTCTTTTTTTTTCTTAAACCCTTACCTTCCATCTTAGAATCAATACTTTATATTGATTCCAGGGCAGAAGCATGGTAAAGGCTAGGCAATGAGGTTTAAGTGACTTTCTCAGGGTCACACAACTAGGAAGTATCTGAGGTCAGATTTGAAATTAGGACCTCCCATCTCTAGGTCTGGCTTTCAATCCACTGAGCCACCCAACTGCCCCCTCTCCAAACCTCTTTAAAGGCAAGAAGGAGATGCATTTCCTTATCCCTCCTCTGCGGCCAAGTTCAGTCATCATAATTATGCAACGTTCAGTTTTGTTCTTTCTAGTCAAACAACAATTATTAAACACTAATATGTGCCAGGCACTGTGCTGAGTATTGGGGATAAAAATAAAGACAATAATATGGTCCCTGATCTCAATAAGCTTACATTTTAATGGAAGAGACAACATATAAATAATTACATACATGCAGAATGTCTATAGAACAGATGGAAGAGAAAGTTTGGTGGGATAAAGCAGGTAGAGTAAGGAAATGCCTTCTGCAGAAGGTGACAAACTTTTTTTTCTTTTTTCCAGATTGCATGTCATTACAATTTTTAGTAATCATTTTCTGACTTTTTGTAATCAATTGTGTCTCTCCCTCTTTCCCTTCTCCCCTCCCCAAGAAGATGGGTAGTATGATGTAGGTTGTACATATATTATCACACAATAAATATTTCCCTAAGTCTTAAAAGGAAGTTGGGGAAGCTAAGAGGCAGAGCATTCCAATCACAAGGGACGATCATGCAAAGTAATGAAATTGGGAGATGGAATATCATGGGTGATGAACAGCAAGTAGTCTAGTGTAGATGGAGGGGAGTAGTGCAGGGAGACTGGAGGGGTAGGAAGGGGTCACGTTGGGAAGGGTTTTAAATGCCAACTGACTTTATAACTACCAGGATTTATTGGGTAAGCTAATGGTGGTCAGTCCACACTTTAGGAAATTCACTTTGGCAACTGAGGGGAGAATGGATTCCAGTGAGAAAAGAATAAGCAAGGAACCCAATTAGAAGGATCGTGTTAAGTGGCTCACTGGATTGAGAGCCAGGTCTAGAAATTGGATGTTCTGGTTTCAAATCTGGCCTCAGACACTTCCCATCTGTGTGACCCTGGGCAGGTCACTTAACCCCCATTGCCTAGCCCTTACCACTCTTCTGCCTTGGAACTGTTACAAGGGAATCACTTTAAAAGACTGATATATATTAATTTAAGGTCGCCAAGGAATCAGCTATGTAATTCCTAAATGAAAAACTCAAGTCAGCCGTCAGCCTTTTTTGGAGTTTAATTACAATAGGAGCAAGAAAGGAATTAGAGATATATATAGAGAGAGAAAGGGGAGAGAAGGGAATAGGGCTTAAATACCCCTTCTGTTTAGGCTGGGCCAAAAGGCCCAAGCCCTTAGATAGCTGGGGCAAAGAAAAGAGATCAGTCCCTTTCACTCACGTGTCCAAAATGGAGAAACAGTCTCAGAGGCCCCCACCTTCAGCTTCCTTCAGAGCAAGCTTCCTCAGAGCCCAGGAACCACACCGACCAAAAAACTCAATCCTCTCCCCCGAGTCTCCAGACCCTCCTATCTTTAAGGACACCATCCAAGTTGCCTCCCCTCAGTCCTCACATCTACCAATCACTCTTCATCAATTTCCCTGTCAATGGAGGCTCTCGCTTAACCCAGGACCGCCCAGAGGTTTCTGGCTTTTGCACATGTCTGTTGAAGGTCATATTTTCAAATGATTAAATCTATACTCCTTTGCTACAGCCCTTTCTAAATCCTGTTAACTTGAGTATGGTAGAGATTGGAATAATTAAATTTTGATCTAGGCTGCAGCCCTTACTCAATCCTATTAGGACTGAATAGGGTGGAGTATCTCCATTGTATCAATTCTAAAATCAATCAAGACTCAAAGAAATTCCTGTTCTATGCTCAAGCATAGGTCAAAGTCCTTTCCATTGTTCAGCAAAGGGTTTCTGTCCTAAAGTAATCTTAAGAAGGGAAGAGAAGGAACCTCCCATGCCAATGGAGTTCCCATTCCAATAGACTATCAGTAAGAAATTTTCCAAGTATGAAATATCCCAATGGTGAAATTTTCAACAATTATAAGTCTAAGGAAATTTGAGGTTTACAATCCCCCCTGATGATCATTGGGAGACTAGTCTCCCCATTGATCATTTAACATAATCATTTTGTAGTTCTAAATTCACTTCTAACTAAAGATATACACAATATTCAATTTTCTAAGAGAAATTAGAATAGTGAGAGAGGAAATAGAAAAGAAAAGAAAGCAAAACCAATGTTTGCTAGGCGCATTGACAGAAAGCCAAATTAGGGGCAGTCCCTTTTGGCATAAATGTTACAATAAATGTTCAATCAAAAGTTCAGTCCAATCAATCACATCCAAAGTTCATTCTTGATCTTCTTGATGAAGTGTAGGTTTTTGGCATCTTTCTGCAACAGTTCATTCTTTGGATATAAAAGTTTCAAGCTTCTTTCTTGAAGATCTTTTCTTGAACAAAATCAAAATCTTTGAATTTTTTATGAAAGTAAAATCTTAAACAAAAGTCTTGGATTTTTATAAAAATAAAATCTCAAACAAAAAAAAATTCAAAAATTCTTAGATTTTAAATTAAAATACAATCCCCCCTGAAGTAAGTATTAAAAAAAATATATCAAGTTTAGCTCAGAATGCAATGTTCAGTTATGGGGGTATATGTGTCAATTATCAAAAAAATAGAAAAATAATCAAAAACATAAGAAAATTTCAAAATAGACCTTGTATAGGTCCAGCTTAAAGTAATTTCTATCCCACAAGTATGTAGGACAGAATGCAGTAATATTTCACTTAGCCATTTTTAGCCAAGACTACAGGAAGTTGCCATAATATAAGAAAGAAAGAATTAGAATTCTATTTTGATGGGGAAATGTCATTCCCTTGTCTGATTTTTTTCCTTCAGAGATATAGGGAGCCAGCATGATAGTCAAGCTTTGTACTTGTTTGAGTACTTCAAAAGGAGTGTAGATACAAGGAAGTCCTACGACTTAAACATAAGTTAAGCGTCGCAACCTCGAGTCTCACTTTAATATTTCTAGTGTGCTCTATTGGCACTATTCAGGTTTAGTCTGTGCTCCTTGTTTTTATCCCTTTTCCTGGAATCAGACACAAACATTAATCACAGTCCTATAATATTTTATCAATAAATGGCAGGTTCCCATAGTTTAAAGCTTTTAGGCATATATTGATATTATAGCAAGAGTATATATATTAACTTGTATTACTGCAGGGAAAAAATATTAATATTAATTATGTGTACCTTCAGTACAAAAAATGAGAAAAAAAATCAAATATTCTGATAAAAAATAAAAGAAAAGAAATAAGAAAAAATAAGAAAAAAAATCAGTAATTCAATATATTCTTGAGAGAAAAAAACCAGCATCCATTTGTCTATGGATTATTATCTCCAATTCTTATGATAAGATAGAGTCACAATTCATATGATAGGATAGAGTCAATCAGTCTCAGCAGAAGATGCTTTCTTCACATGTGAGCAGTGAATCCAAGAGTCTCTTTCTCCAATCTTTATAGATGTTGGAGTAGTTAATAATATTTGGAATGGTCCTTCCCATGAAGGTTCAGTTGCTCCAGTTCGCTTGAAATTCTTGATATAAACTTTATCTCCTGGGTTCAGGTCATGCAGAGAAAAGTCTAATGGTCCAGCTTGTACTGCAGCTCCGGATTCATGAAGTTCACGTAGTTTGTGCTGTAACTCCTGTATATAGGAAGCAATAGTAATATCTCCCCCTAATAGCGATGTATAAGCCGGGGAGAAAGGCTTAGCCTGTATAGGCGGATGTCCAAAAAGCATCTCAAATGGTGAAATATGTAAGTCTCCTCTAGGCCTGCTTCTAAGATAAAATAGGGCCAGAGGGAGAATTTCAGGCCATTTTAAATGGGTCTCAGTGCATAATTTGCCAATCATAGTCTTAAGTTCTTTATTCATCTTTCCTACTATTTGGAGAGGAGAAAAAAAAACTGAAAAAGGTTAATTAATATCAACAAAATCAATACAATCTAAGAAGAATCATCTTTATTATACTGGGAAGTTCCCTGGGCACCCTCCTGAAGGGCACCTCTCTGAGGATCATTAGCACCTCGAGTAATTTTTGGACGAGCGCCATTTCTCATATATTGTTGAGTATTATCATTAAAATTTTCTTCAATTTGAGCATTGTCATTAAATTCCCAATTCCTATTTCTATAATTCTGGTTTCTAAAGTTCTTATTTCTATATTCATTATAGTTATTTCCATAGTCATTATTATAATTTCTAGAATTCTGGTTTCTATAACCATTATCATAATTTCTATAGTTATTATTTCTAAAACCATTATTAAACTGTGTATTCCTTCCAAACATCTTAAGAAAGGTTCTACATTCCATCATTTTGTGGCCCTTCTTCTCACAGAAGTGGCAAGTAATGGATTGATAATTGGATTTCTGGAGAGGGGCAATTGTCGTTGGTTCATTATCATGCCCACTTTCTAATTTAGTTATCCTATCTATTACACATCTCATTTTTTTCTTCATTTCCTCCATGTCATCATTATTCTCTTTCTCCTTTTCTTCGTTTCCCTTAAAAACATATATAGCTGTTTTTCGCAATTCTTCAAGGTCCATATCTGACCATCTTGGGCATTGTGTTTTAAAATAATTTTTAATTACTTTGCAAGAATTATTTACAAAGATTCTTCTAACTTGTCTTAAACTATTCTCTTTATTTAAGTCCCAATCTAAGTATCTGTCCCCAAACTCGATAATTCTGTCCATAAATCTGGAGGGTGTTTCGTTTTCCTTTTGCTTAATTTTTTCCAGTTCCATCCACTTATCTGTACTGTCCGCACATTCCTTCATGGCCGTGAGGATGGCCTCTCTACAACGGTATAGTTGTAGATAGTCCTCAGGATTATTATAGTCCCATTCGGGATCCTGAGATGGCCAATGTGCTGCATTACGCCCCCGGGTTTTGTTGACATGAGCAATTATTTTATTTTTTTCACGTTCACTTAAAAATGCCTGTAGTAAGCTCTCAACGTCCTTGTAAGACGGATTATATTGAAAAAATATGTCTCCCATCTTTTTTGTTACTAGAAAAGGATCTTGTTCATATGTGGGGATATTTCGTGTAAATTCATTTATTTCTTGGGGAGTAAACGGTATCCTATGTCTTAAAGTCACCACATCCCCATTTCGTCCTATTTCAGGTACTTCTCTTAGAGGAAACAGGCCTCTAGTTGAATTTTGCACCTGTGGGTCAGTTTGACAAGGACAGGTTTCTCTAGGAGGACAAGATCTCCCTTGCATTGGAATTTGGTTTTCTGTAGGAGAAGGAACATGAGAAGCTGGGATTGCAGGGGAAGGGTTTTGGGGATTAAATTCAGACAAGATTTGCACTGCACGAGAGAAGCAGTCTGTTAACTGGGCTATAGGGAAGGTGTTTTCCATCTCTATTTCAGGGAAGGAAATTTCCTCATTCAAAGGTTCAGAAACAGGTCTGTTTCTGGTAGAGTGGGTGTTTGCCCATTGATCCTGTAAGAAACATTTTAGATCTTCTAATTGGGCTTGCATTTTTTCCTCAATTTTTCCTATTTTATCTTCCATATCTCCCATTTTATCCTCAATATTTCCTATTTTATTCTCAATATTTCCTATTTTATCCTCAAGTTTTTCTATTTTATTCTCAATATTTCCTATTTTATCCTCAATTTTTTCTATTGTATCCTCAATTTTTTCTATTGTATCCTCAATTTTTTCTATTTTATCCTCAATATTTTCTATTTTATCCTCAATATTTTCTATTTTATCCTCATTTTTTTCTATTTTATCCTCAACATTTTCTATTTTATCCTCAATATTTTCTATTTTATCCTCATTTTGTTTTATTTTATCCTCATTTTGTTTTATTTTATCCTCATTTTGTTTTATTTTATCCTCATTTTGTTTTATTTTATCCTCAATATTTTTTATTTTTTCATCTCTAAATATAGTATTGAGGAGTACAAAAATGACAGTACCTATTAATATAAAAATTTGGAGGTATCCTTCATTCCTCAATGCCCCTACTTCTTCAGCTGCCATATAATTGTCAAAGAATGTAGTACTCATTTTTATATGTATATTTTGTAATTTCACAAAACACGTGGGGAGCAGGGCAAAGCAACAAACTTTCCACAGGGTTTTTTTTTTCTAATCCAGGAAGTTGTTCCTTAAGGGAAAGGATATTTAGAAACAGTTCTTCCAGCCAGGACTTTAGAGTCCTGTTGCTGAGATTTAAAAACAGCTGTTTTCTGTCTATCAGAGTCACACAGCTGGGAAGTATCTGAGGTCCGATTTGAACCCAGGACCTTCTGCCTCTAGGGCTGGCTCTCAATCCGCTGAGCTACCCAGCTGTCCCTTAAGATTAAAGGGAAGAAAAAGAAAAAACTGCTGATTCCAATTTAACTTAAGGAGAAAAGAGAAAAAGTTTTTTATACTCACGTGTTCTAGCAGCTGTGTCTTTAAGCCAAGTTTTTTTTTTTTTTTAAAAAAAGGGACTAAGTGGTGAAACAGTATAGTAAAAAGGCAAGGAAAAAGTTTTATTGAGAGGATTCTTTAGACTCCCGTGTGGTCAGCCACAATGTTACAAGGGAATCACTTTAAAAGACTGATATATATTAATTTAAGGTCGCCAAGGAATCAGCTATGTAATTCCTAAATGAAAAACTCAAGTCAGCCGTCAGCCTTTTTTGGAGTTTAATTACAATAGGAGCAAGAAAGGAATTAGAGATATATATAGAGAGAGAAAGGGGAGAGAAGGGAATAGGGCTTAAATACCCCTTCTGTTTAGGCTGGGCCAAAAGGCCCAAGCCCTTAGATAGCTGGGGCAAAGAAAAGAGATCAGTCCCTTTCACTCACGTGTCCAAAATGGAGAAACAGTCTCAGAGGCCCCCACCTTCAGCTTCCTTCAGAGCAAGCTTCCTCAGAGCCCAGGAACCACACCGACCAAAAAACTCAATCCTCTCCCCCGAGTCTCCAGACCCTCCTATCTTTAAGGACACCATCCAAGTTGCCTCCCCTCAGTCCTCACATCTACCAATCACTCTTCATCAATTTCCCTGTCAATGGAGGCTCTCGCTTAACCCAGGACCGCCCAGAGGTTTCTGGCTTTTGCACATGTCTGTTGAAGGTCATATTTTCAAATGATTAAATCTATACTCCTTTGCTACAGCCCTTTCTAAATCCTGTTAACTTGAGTATGGTAGAGATTGGAATAATTAAATTTTGATCTAGGCTGCAGCCCTTACTCAATCCTATTAGGACTGAATAGGGTGGAGTATCTCCATTGTATCAATTCTAAAATCAATCAAGACTCAAAGAAATTCCTGTTCTATGCTCAAGCATAGGTCAAAGTCCTTTCCATTGTTCAGCAAAGGGTTTCTGTCCTAAAGTAATCTTAAGAAGGGAAGAGAAGGAACCTCCCATGCCAATGGAGTTCCCATTCCAATAGACTATCAGTAAGAAATTTTCCAAGTATGAAATATCCCAATGGTGAAATTTTCAACAATTATAAGTCTAAGGAAATTTGAGGTTTACAGAACCAACACACAGTATTAACTCCAAGACAGAAAGTAAGGGATTTTCTTTTTAAACAACGAAGAAGAAGGTTATTGCAATAGTCCAAGCCTAGGTGGTAAAACAGGGAAGTGGAGAGAAGGGAAGATGCCTATACAAGCAGGCTTATAAGTGAGGATTTAAAAATAATACTGAGGTGGTGAGCCTGGGTTGCCTGGGAGATTATTGGTGTCCTTTATCACAATAGGGAAGTTCATAAAAGGGGTACATTTTGGGAAGAATGAAAATGAGTTCTATTTTGATATTTCTTGTAGTCATTGTGTGCATTGCTTTCCTGATTCTGCTTCATTTATCCCTTCCATGATTCTCTGATTTTGTCATATTTATAATTTCTTATACAGTGATATTCTATTCCATTCATGTGCTATAGTCGTTTGGCCATTCCCAATCAACGAGTACTTACTTCAGTAATAATTTATATCTTGAACAAGTTCTGGTATATGGTTGTAATGAAATACCATTTTGCCATAAGCAGCAATGAACAGGATGAGTTCAGAAAAACTTGGACTTATTTATCAACTGATGCAAAGTGACAGAAACAGAACCAGGACAACAAAGTATGTAGTAACGGAAAATAGTATACAATGATCAACTGTGAAGGACTAAACCATTATCACCAAAGTAAGTCTCCAAGGAACTCATGATGAAAATGCTATCCACAGCCAAAGAAGGAACTGTTGGAGTAGGAGTAAAGATCAAAGCGTGGCATCTTCCACTCTATTTCCTTCATGAGATTTCTATCGTATGTGTGATATGTGTCTTCTCTCATGATATGAGCAAGGTGGAAATGTTTTATATGAAAGTGTGGATATTAAATATCTTAGACTATTCACTGCTTCAGGGAGAGAAGGGAGGGGAGGGAGGGAGAAAATCTGAATTCTAAAATGTTAAAAAACAATTGTCAAAAATTGTTTCTACATGTAACTGAAAAAAATTTTAAAGGAAAAACTGGAAAAACAATGATAATAATACTAATTTATATCTGTATGGTATCTTATGATTTATAAAATACTTTGTGATATCGCATTTGATCCTTATTTTAAAACTCTGTTAGGTGAATAAGGCAGGTATACTTCTCCCTGTTTTGTAGATAAGGAAACTGAAATAGAGTTGTGAACTATGCTTTTTAAAATTTTTATCACCAACCTGATGAAGGTACAGAGAGCATGCTCATTGACTTAAATAAGTCACAATACTGTAAGGGATAACTAACATAATAGATGATAAAAATCAGCATTCTAAAAGATCTTGAGAGGTTAGAACACTATACAAAATAAAATTCAGTAAAGATAAATACAAACACTTAAATACATTTGGATATAAAAAATCAATATCACCAGTTCAAGATGGGGTTACATGGTTAGACAGTTGCTCTTTTGGAAAATAATCTGGGAGTTTTAATGGACAAAAAGTTCAATAGGTGTCAGTAGGGTGATGTGGCAGCATGGGACTATGTGGATAGAGCTATAGTTTTCAGGAATAAAGAGGTAATAGTGGATGCAGAGAATAGTGCCATGTCTGGAGTCAAGAAGACCTAGGTTCAAATCCATTCTTAGACACTTATTATCTTGTGACCCTGGGCAAGTCATTTAACACTGTTTACCTAGCTTCCTCACTCATAAAATGAGCTAGAGTAGAAAATGGCCAACCATTCTAGTACCTTTGCCAAGAAAGCACCAAATGGGAAGTCAAGAGGAGTTGGATATAAACGAATGACTAAAGAACAACAAGAAGTCCCACTGTGCTTTGTCCTCATCTGAACTTATTTTGAGTATTGTGTTCAGTTCTGGGCATCACTGTTTTAAGGATATTGATAAACTGGATGATATCCAGAGGAGGACAACAAGGATAATGACGGTCCTTGAGGCTTAGACATATCAGGATCAGTTGAAGGAAATTGATAGATCTAGCCTGGAGAAGAAATTACTCTAAGGGAACATGATGGTTGTCTTCAAGTATTCATTTGAAAGATTGAAAGTTTTGACCCAGAGTACAGAACCAGGAGCTATTAGTAGAATCTGCAAAAAAGCCAATTGAGGATTGATGTCAGGAAAGAATTCCTAACAATGTTAGCTGTCCAAAAGTGGAATGGGCTATTCTAAGTGGTAGGATTCCTCTCCAAGCAGAGGCTGGATGACTATTTGTCAGGTATGCTAAAGAGGGGATCCCTTTCTTGTTAGATTGGTCTTTATGTCCACTAAGGCCCTTCCAATTCTCCAGTTCTGTGATTCCATTCTAGATCAGACAGCAAGGGTCAGAACCAGGGTTCAAATCTAGGTTTTAGTTGTAAACCTAGTATTCCTTGTACTAGAGAGTTGCTAAACACTCATCCCCTAAGTAAAGAAAAGAGAGAAAAAGAGGACGGGAGGGAGAGGAAGAGGGAGAGAGAAAGGAGGGAGTGAGAGGGAGCAAGAGAGAGAGAGGGGAGGGAGAGGGAAAGGAGAAAAAGAGGAAGAGGGAGAGAGGAGAGAGAGAGAGAGAGAGAGAGAGAGAGAGAGAGAGAGAGAGAGAGAGAGAGAGAGAGAGAGAGAAGAAGGGGGGAGGGAGGGAGGGAGAGAGGGAGAAAGGAAGAGGGAAAGGAAGAGTGCAACATAGAGAAAGAGGGAATAACATAGGGAGAAAAATGAGTATAAACAGTGTTAAAGCCCTCTCTTGCTAGAAGGGTCATATATTTGAAAACTTAAGAGAGAATTTTTCTGATGTCTTTTTGGGGTCTCCCATAATTTGATGTGTGGAACTGGCTATAATGGCCTATTCTCCCATAGGTAGTGTCTGGCACAAGAATGGCAAAGAGTTAAAAAAAGGCTGCACAAACTGTCACAATCGGCTGCCTTGAAATGCCCTAATTATAGAGAACCCTTAGGATGTAGTGCAGATTGAAGAGGCTGATTCGCATTAAAACATCCATGATGCTCAAATAACTGGTTGGCTGGAGCTGGCTCTAATAAATTACTATGTTTTGATAGGAAAATGAAGCAAGGCTGCAAAAATTCCCAGGGCAGGTGACAGAAGTCATGTTAAAAATCTAAGTATTCTCAAATTGCAGGAAATTATAGCAAGCGGAATTTTGTAGCTCTATTATCATCTTCCCTTGTCCCCACACCCAATGTTGATATCCTGTGATGGAAAAGATGGGCTGCTGAATGTCGCTGGCCCTTTTGCTTGGACTACTGCGCTGGTCTGTCTGGAAGTGAGCCAGGCCATCCTAGGCCTGGAGCCAGGGGAGTGGTCTTTCCCTCCTTAAATTTTTCATAGAAATAATAATAGCCGCCAGCTGGCTTTGTTAGAGGGCTCTAAAATTTGCAAAGTGCTTTATATACATTCTCTCCTTTGGACCACATATCAACTCTCTGAGGGAAGAGGTGCTGCAGATACCATTATCTCCCTTTAACAGACAAACCTCAAGGACTTTAAATGACTTGACCATGTTCAAACAGCTATTTAATGTCAGAGGCAGGTTTGAATATAGGGCTTCCTGTCTCCAAATTTATCCACTCTGCCTCGTTGCCTGGATCTCATTTTGGGGCATCTATCCCTTCCCTTCTGTAATGGTAATTTATGTATATGTCATTCCCTTCCAGACTGTAAGTACTTAGATTGGATCCCCCCATTGCCCAGCAAGAGGACTTTGCAAATAAATGTTTATTGGATGAACAAATAGTAAACAATGCTAAGGAACTGGAGAGATTGTTTAGGAATGGTTTGGTGAGGCGTACTTACCCAAGGTGTGCCTGATGATGCAACATTGCAGATAAAGGCAAGTGGAGTTTGGAGTCCTTGGTTTTACTTGCCTTGTTTCCAGGGTGAAATCTTGGATCTTCTGCTCTCTTAGCTGTTGCCAGTAGAAGTCTCAGCTAATCCCCCTAAATAATAAACACAACTAATATTTAAAAGACGTCTTATCCCATACTGACTCTTTGACGGTGGGCCAGTCCCTTAACCACTTTGTGCGTCAGGTAGTCCTCCAGGACTTTTGTTTCAAGGTGAGTCACTGACCAGCACTGGTAAAAGAGATTCTGGAACTGATGACATAGACGCAGACCAGAAAAATATTTTAATGAATGATTTTACATTTTACCTCTTTGAATGAAAGTTAATCTTTTGAAGTTGGGCCAAGGGTCTCATTTATTTTTGAACTGCAATCTGGCATTAAATACGATGTTGCTGCTGACCACATGAAGATGATTTTCGTTATGGGGCAAGATCTTTAACAAAGTTTCAGAGAACTGGGAGGAAGATTGTGATCACTTCATATATCAGAACCAATGGTATCTATATTAACATAAAGAAATGTGATTCTTGCAAAAAATTTTTCCAGAAATGAGTTTATACAAATTATCCATACTACAACATTTTAACAGATGTTTTATGCTTCCAAAATGGTTTTACATCCAATATTATCTCATTTGACCTGTTAAACACTATAATGCAGGCAGAAAAGGAATGATCAGTTCCATTACATAGATGAAAAAACAATCTAAGATGGAAAGTAACTTGTTCAAAGATCACACCATATGCGGTAGAACTGAGCTCAGACCCAGATCTTCTGCTTCCAAGTTCAGTGGTATTTGCACCTTCCAAGCTTGTCCCTCCAAAGAGGTAAAAATAGGGCTTTTGGAGAAGACTTTACACTTCCTAAACTGGTTCCCCCACTGTAGCCCTCTTATTCCAGTCCTCAATTTCCAGTCTTCTCAGTTCAAATTCCTGATCTATCTTGAATTATGGTCAGAGTTAGACACTTTCTCAAAGTAAATTGGGCATATGGTTTCTTTGAATTTAATCTTTAGTGACTTGAGCCATTAAAAAACATTTGTGACCCACCAGCATAGATTTATCCCAGTTGTTCCTTATAAATCGGCTCTGGGGAGACAAAAAGGATTTCGAAGCACTAAGCAGCCTTCTGGCTAGAGATTTGGTTTGACTTTAAATTTTGGTTTAATTCCCCATACTATGGATGGAGAGTTTTTTATCCAGATGCCATGGATAGGAAGCTTAACTGGAAGTCCTGGGAGTCAGGAAACTGAGGCTCCCATCCTGGTTCCTTGGAACCAGCTGTGTGACGTTGGGAGGATCATGTCCTTTCTCCAAGCTTTCTAACCTATTCCTTCACTGGAGCATCTAGAGGCCGAGTGAGACAGTAGATGTAAAGAATGATGCAAACTCACTACCTCCGGGACTATTACAGAGAGAGCACTCGGCCGGGTGTTGCAGAGGTGCCAGGTTTCTTCAGGACAAGGTCCTTGTCCTCTAATATAATCAGGAGCGAAACATGCATGGCTGGGATCGGTGATGTTGGGCCATTCATGCAGTAGAGAGGGGCCGGAGAGGACCAAACTGATGGAAATATGTGCCCTCTAGTGGCTGTTCTTAATTCCGTGCCCTCTATTCAAGAAAGAACCAGCTTGGCTTCTGTGAGAGGGAGTGAGAGGAGAGGTCTGGGAAGGGAAGAACTTTTGGCACTATCTCCTGTTGGCAGCACCGTTGCTCTGGGTGCTGATGGACAACCTCAAGAATGTGTTGTGTAGCCTTCTTCCGAGGCGGGGAAGTTCTTGAGCATCTGACAACAAGGAGTTCTCTAGCAGAGTGGGTAGAGAAGAAAGGAGAATCCAGACCTTAGCAATCAGGACAACATCTTAACTAGGTTAAAAATGAATTGGAATTTTAGAGCTTAAGGACTGAAAAGGACCCTCTGAGTCTGACCATCTCATTTTACAGTTGTCGGAATTGAGACGCAGAGACTTGGCGCTAGAGTGATAATCTTCAACAGAAATATTTTAGGGTTTAAACACTCTAATACAGGGTTTCATTTAATTAATATTCTAACATAGGGTCTTATTTAATTAATACTCTAATATGGGGTCTAAATTCTTGCTCTAATTTAGGGTCTAATATCTAATATGTTACATTGAAATTGGACTAAAAAGACAACCATTTGATAAAAGCCATAGGATTTTAGAGCCAGAAAAGATCTTTCAGAAATTATGCAGTCCATTTTACAGAAAAGGAAAGTAAGATCCAAAGAGCTGGAAGTGCCTTGCCCAAAGACATGGAAACAGTCAAACTGGAACTAGAACCCCATTCTCCTGCTATATTTACAATTTAATATCCTTTCCATCTCTCCTCAAATTTTCCCAGAATGCATCAAACATATCTTTTCTTTGTGGTTATATTCTACTTCATATCACTTTTATTTATGTATCTACCATATCCTCCCTTTGAGATGAAAAGTTTCTTGAGAGCAGGGACTGTGCTTTGGATCTCTCTTGGTACTCTAAGAGAGTAATAGAAGGAAAGCATTTATAATGCTTTGCATGTAATAGGAGGCTTTGTTCAATTGAATTCCATCTCACCAGATTTTTATTCTTCATGATTCTTTTAAAATCCTAAGGATGACTCCAGCCCAGAGGCAGAGAAAGAGAGACAGAGCAAAAGAGACAGCGAGAGACAAAAAGAACAGAATTGTTGTGAAACTGAGAATAAACCACATTGTTGGTGTAACCTAAAAGCAGCAACTTGTTACTCCAACATATCCAGTTCCTCTGCAGATCTGGGCAACACAGCTTGCTGCTGTTCCTTAAAGCCCAACCCCAAAGGAAGTTGTTACTTCCCCTGAGATTTATTTAGGCTTATTAGGGTTTTTTTTTTAATAGAAGTATCTCCCTTAATAAATTGTTTATTTTCTGCTAGGGTTTTTGTTTGTTTTTTTGTCAATCTCACAGGGACAAGAATAAAAACATAATTCTAAATGCCCCTTTCATCTTCCCAGAGTTTGGGGGCTGAGAGTGCTCAGTTAACAAACTTGCTGGTTGTTCTGTTTACTGTAATTATTCTTTCTTTGTGTATCAGGTTCTAGTCTTTGGGTATCTCGCCTCAGCTATTTCTTTTTTCATGTGTTATGAAGATGTAGGCTCCTGACAGAACTCTGGATTCTATGATAGGTCTGAAGACATACACTATCGTGCTCTCTCCCCCTCTCCCCATCTCTCTCTCCCTGGTTCCCCACCCCCATCTCTCTCTCTCTCTCTCTCTCTCTCTCTCTCTCTCTCTCTCTCTCTCTCTCTCTCTCTCTCTCTCTCTCTCTCTCTCTCTCTCTCTCTCTCTTTCTCTCTCTCTCTTTCTCTCTCTCTCTTTCTCTCTCTCTCTCTCTCTCTCTCTCTCTCTCTCTCTCTCTCTCTCTCTCTCTCTCTCTCTCTCTCTCTCTCTCTCCCCCCTCCCCCGATGATAACACTGAAGTACTTATATCTAAACTGGAACATGGCAAAACCTATATAAGCTTTATAATCAATGGAGAACAGGATAATTCCAAGGGACTCATGACCAAAAAGGCTATCTACCACCAGAGAAGGAACTGACAGAATCTGAATGCAAATTGAAGCATACCATTTTCCACTTTATTTCCTCCATGAATTTTTCTCTGGTGTAAGTGATCTGTGTCTTCTTTTACATGATGAACATGGAAATGAGTATAATATGATAACACATGTACAATCTATAACATATTGTCTGCCATCTTGGGGAGGAAGGAGGGCTGAGAGGGTAGATTGCAAAGTGTCAAAAAATGATTATAAAATAGTTTTGCCATGTAGTCAGGTAAAAAGAAAAATTAAAAAAGAAAAAATGTAGTACTTGGAGAGTTTGGCTTAATTATCTACATAGAAAAACATAAATGGATGAAGAATGTTTATTATCCAGTTGAACATAGGCTGTTGGGTGGACAGTTATAAAAAACAACATATTAATAAGACTCCTTAAGTTTGTGAAGCACTTTATATAAGTTATTTCATTTGAGACTCACAACAGCCTTATGGGTAGATGGTGGGTAAATCTTCATGTCTACCCTCATTGGTGGACTCATTTTACAGATGAAGAAACAGGCTCTGAGAGATAAACTCACCCAGCATGATCATAGTGACTAAGTCCCTGAAGTGGGATTTGTACCTAGTTCTATGCTGAGTCCAGTGCTTTAACAAGTACATGGTGAATGGATCTTATAGATGTTTAAAAAGAAAAGAGACAAGAAAAGCATCTCTCCAAACACTGCCTCCCATTATTTTATTTATTTATTTATTTATTTGCTTTAAAGAATAATAAACATCCCTATAAGATAAAAATCTAATTATCCATCTTCTGGGACAAAATATTTTAGTACTCTAAAGACCCTCTTTGAAAATTAACATCAAAGAATCATGCCCACATCAATCATTATTTTTAGCAGCAAAAGCATTGGCCAACCTTCTGTATTTTATTAGCACCTTAAATTTTTTTTTTCTTTAAGCAGCATCAGGTATTCATTTTTTTCATTGGAGCAGCTAGGTTGTTCATTGAATAGAATGCAGGACCTGGAGTCAGGAAGACTCATGTTCCTAAATTCAAATCTGGCCTCAAATCTAGACATTTACTAGCTATATGATCCTGGGCAAGTCACACAAAACCCTGGTTGCCTCAGTTTCCTCATCTATAAAAAAATGAGCTGGAGAAGGAAATGGCAAACCACTCCAATATTTTTGCCAAGAAAACCCCACAAAGGGGTCAAGAAGAGTCAGACACAACTGAAACAACTTAAGAGTAACAACATACTTTTTCATTAGAAGAGTAAAGTATATATATATATATATATATATACATGTGTATTATATATAAATGTACCCATTGCATTTATATGCCCATTTTATTACAAATAGCTTTATAGCCATTCTTTCATTTGATCCTGAAGGCAATGATCTATATAATACTTTTAACATTTTCAAAGCATTATTCCTATCTATCAATAGATCAGTTTATCTATCTATCTCTATGTGTCTGTGTTTATCTTTATCTTATCTATCTTTTATCAATCTATCTGTCTATCTGTCCACCCATATCTAACTATCTTTTATCTGTCTGTCTATCTGTCCATCCATATCTATCTATCCATCCATCTATCTTTTATCGATCTTTCTCTCTGTCCATCCATCTGTCCATCTATATCTATCTATCTAGCTAGCTAGCTAGCTATCCATCTATCTATCTATCTATCTATCCATCTATCTATCTATCTATCTATCTATCTATCTATCTATCTATCCATCTGTCCATCTATATCTATCCATCTATCTATCTATCCATCTGTCCATCTATAGCTATCCATCTATCTATCTATCTATCCATCTATCTATCTATCTATCTATCTATCTATCCATCTGTCCATCTATATCTATCCATCTATCTATCTATCCATCTGTCCATCTATATCTATCTATCTATCTATCTATCTATCTATCTATCTATCTATCTATCTATCTTACCTTATCTGTTACAGCAACCCTACAAGACAGGCATTATTATTCCCATTTTATCTATAAGGGAAATGAAGTTCAGAGAGTTAAACTACTTGTGAGGGCCACACAATTAGTAAGTAGTGTCTTAGGACCCTTCCAAATCCAAGAGCTATGGTCCCACAATTATTTATGTTTCAGGACCAGCATTCAAACTTGAATCCAGAGCCTGCAGTCTTTCCACTCATACCCTTGACAGAGCAGCAGAAATAGGAATTAGAAAGTGTCAAAGTCCCCTGACTCTTAATCTAGTGTAATTCCCCCAACACACACATGGGCACACACAGACACACACCAGGCTACCCCAGAATTGGCAGAAGGGGGAAGGGGGAATATTTTGTTTTTAACTCATTAACAGTCTACCCACATTGACTATCCAGCATCCACAATTTTCACTTGATCTCTTCATGTTCCAGTGTTAGTGTGTTTTATAATATGAATGTTTTCATTTAAGAAATAGTTATAGATGCTATCAGGGAACACATAGAATTCAAGGACATGTAACAAGTGATTAACAAAACAGGAGAATAATGTATTCTTTGGAGTTAAGAAAATGGTTCAAAGAAACAACAAACATTTATTAAGTACATGCTGTATGTAATGTATTATACTTGTCATGGAGAAGACAGGAGTATGAAGGCGGCAAGGTCATTGCCTGAAATGAGGATGCAATTCCATAACAATGATAATAGTTATAATATCAAATGACCTAATAATAGAAAAACAAACATTTATACTCTAACTCCTTAGGGTTTGCAAAGTACATTATAAAGATTGCCTCATTTTATCTTCATAACAATCCTGGTGTTATTATTATCCCCATTTTTATAGATGAGGAACTAAAGCAAGAAGAGGTCCAGTGATTTGTCCAGGGTCACACAGCTAGTAAATATCTTAGGCAGAATAGGAACCCAGGGTCTAGCTCCAGTTCTCTGTCCACGGTACCAGCTTGCCTATTGGTCACTTCTATAAGGCGCTTTGTAACTCAAAAAAATTATATGTGACCATTATTATTAGTAGCGATAATTATAATAATAAGAACCACCTCACATTTATGTAATACTGTATGCTTTTCAAAGCACTTTGCTAGTCATTCTCTCATTTTTACAGAAACAGTGTGAGTAATGAACCAAAGCTTCTATATAAATAAGAGCATTCTTCTGTATTGTCCTACAATCTAAATATTAGTCTCTTACAAGGAAGGCTCTGCCTACTAATGTTATGATTTACCATTGATGGATAGTATTGCTTTATCTTTCCAGAGTCTTCTGTTCTTTTCTTGGCTGTTGGATTCTTCTTCCTGGCTATAGGCTGGCATCAAGGGCCTGAATTTAGACTTTCAGGAATCATGACATTGACTGTGCATCCCTCTTAGCATTCCATGGTAGATAAAGTGTATGTCAGGAGTTCTGGAAATGCATTGATTTTTATCATCTGTGTCCTCCTCTTGCCCCATTATATCTTGGTCCAGTAGAATCTGGAAGAAAACAGGTCCAAAGGAACCAAAGCAGAGGTGATTGGAATTACCATTGTCCACTTACTCTAATTATAAAAATGACTCTTTTAAAAATGATTTTTAATTAGTAAAATATACCCCATAGAATGATTTCCATTTATTCACATAGGACTCTTCTACTGAAGTCCCTTCCTTCCTTTAAGATGCAATTCAGATGCTACTTCCTCTCCTGAAACCTCCTGACATCCTTCCCCCTCACCTCCATCAAAATGATCATAAACTCAGAGACTTAGAGCTAGACAGGATTTTAGAGGCCACCTAAACTAAGTCCCTCAATTTATAGACAAAGGAGAAAAATCTAGTCCCAATGGGTTAAATAACTTTCCCAAAGCTACTTTCCCCAAAACACACACACACACACACACACACACACACACGCATGCACGCACGCACACACACACACACACACACACACACACACACACACACACACACACACACCATTAAATTGAATATGTTCCTTGAGGACAGTGGCTTATTTTTTTGGTCTTGAAATCACAGCCTTGCTCACTGTACATATTAGGTACTGAGAAAGATGTTTGTCAAATTGATTTACTTACATATCTCTCTAGACAACAAACTTAGTAGGCAGATAGTTCATGTCATCATTATTCCATTATCTCTCTTTTACAGGTGAAGAAACTGAGGCTCATCCAGGGCAAGTGACTTGCCCAGGATAGCACAACTAAGAGGTATCAGCTGGAACCATGATGCAAGCATCCCGTTACTAAGATGCCAGTGTGCTTCCCACAGTGTCCTTCTTTGTCTCTGAGCAAAGTCCCCTTCACAAAGCTCCCTGCCTTGGAGAAGAAAAAGGTAGAGAACTGAGTAGAGAACTGGCCTTTTGATGGGGAAAAAAAAGAGTCCTCAAATTTGGTCATGAAAATGTTTGTGTATATGTATATGTGTGTATATATAACCAGGTATGTTCCATATGTGTCTAAATTTATGTGTATATATATGTAAATATATATATATTGTGTATATGCATGTGAATGTGTGAATGTATTGTGCATTGGATTGTGTGCATTTGAATGTATGTGTGTATATATGTGCATTGTATTGAATGTATAGGCATGTGGATATATAAATGTATGTATGTATGTGTGCATTGTATGTGTGAATATGTATTTGAATGTATGTGTATATATTGTAATGAATTAAATTAAGGGTTTGAATGAATATGTGAGAATTCTAAATTAATATTGTGGTCACCAATTTAGAAATATTATAGCTCAAGCCAAAATGACTTTTAGTAGCTTTATTTACAAAAAGGTGGAAAGAGTAAAAGTAGAAGAATACAAAAAAAAGATGTCTAGCTTGCTTGTTAACCCTCGATGGAAGGACCTGATGCTTCACCTGCATCCAGAAGCCAGGAAAGGAAGGCCAGCTACTTACTCACCCAAGAAACAATCTAAGAGCCAAGGTCCCAAGTCGAAGCTAAGGTCCAAGTCCAGAGTCACCTCCAAGAGGCAGGTCACCAGCCAAAGCTCCAAGCTGAAGATTCAAGCCGAAGACAATTCAGAGACTCAAGCTGAAGACGCCTCTCTAGCCAAAGAAGATCAGGACTTTTATAGTCCTTTTTGTCCCTTCGCCTCTTCACAGGGGCCAATCACAGCTTCCAAATTGCCTAGCACTGCCAGGGGTGAGGGCAGTTTCTGTGGTATTCACATTGCTCATCTTCTGAAGGTGTAAACTCTTATCAAAAGGATTCACAAGTTCCTGACCCATTGAATTTCTGAGGGTGTGAACTCTTTAAGTAAGGGATGTGAATTCTCTTACTTGTTGGCTAATAAAGTGTAAGTAGAGGTGTTTTCAGTTTTGATTGATCGATTTAAAAGTTGCTGATGCTAGACAAAGAAAGTCTGATTCACACTTCACAATATATGTGTATGTATATGTGCATTGTATTGTATATATGTATGTGAATGCATAAGAGTATGTGTATATGTGGGTTCTGTGTCTATGTATTAATGTATGAGCATGGATATTAATATATTTATATATGACCTGTGTTTGTGTGTCTATACCCACATACATATGCCTGCCATAACTATATGAGCCTGTGTAGATGTGAGAATCTATGACCCACACTTTCCCTCCATGAAAGATGGCTCCGTTGAAAACAGAAACTCTAGATCCTTTTATGTAAAGAACAAACTTGCAGAGCTGTCATGTGGAAAAGGGATGATGCTTGCCCAGCTTGGCACCAGAAGGAAGAACTAGGAATAACAGCTCTAAGTTGCACAGAGATGGACTTAGGCTTGATGTCCAGAAATAACTTCCTAACAGAGCTCTCCACAAGTAGGGATGGAGTGTTTGAGAAGGGCCAGGATTCTCCATCCCGGGGGCCCTTCAAACAGACGCTGAATGGTCACTGGTCAGAGTGCAGAATATAAAATAAATAAGGTCCTTGACAATAGGGGTTGTTCTTGTTCAAATTCTCAATACCCAGCACATAGGAGGTGCTTCATTGAATTAGTCAGGAGCATTTTTAAACTGACAGTTTCCCAGATGTTATGCTGAATGCTCAAGTTACAAAGACAAAACTGTTCCTAACTTTGCCAAGAAAACCCCAAATGGGGTCATGAAGAGTCGGGCACAATGGAAAAAACTGAACAACAAAAGCTGGAGATCAGGGATTCTCAGAGACAGAGGTGAATGATTATTTTTTGGAGGGAGGGAGATTATGAATATTTTATTTCTTTCTTCAGTTACATGAAAAAACAATTTTAACCATCACTTTTTAAAAGTGTGAGCCAAAAACTCATCCTCTCTCCTTTCCCCCTTCCTAAAGATGGCAAGTAACCTGATATAGATTTTATACGTGTAACAGTGTACGACATCTTTCCATATTAGTCCTTTTGTGAAAGAAAACTCAAACAAAAAAAGAAAAGTGCAGAAATAAAGTGAAATATAATAAGCCATTCTGCATTCAGGCTCCAACAGTTCTGTCTCTGGAGGCAGATAGCGTTTTTTATCATGAGTCCTTGAGAATTTCCTCGTATCACTGTATTGCTATGAACAGCTAAATCATTTGTAAACGTTCGTCATATAATATTGCTGTTACTCTATATAATGTTCTGATTCTCACTTCACTTTGCATCAGTTCATGTAGCTCTTTCCAGGTTTTTCTCAAATCATTCTTTTTTATCATTTCTTATAACCCAGTAGTAAACCATTACCATCTTCTACCACAGCTTGTTCAGCCATTCTGCAATTAATGGCTATCCCTTCAGTTTCCAGTTCTTTGCCACCATAATAAGAGCTGCTATAAACATTTTTGTACAAACAAGTCCTTTCCCCCTTTTTAAAATCTCTTTGGGATACAAACTTGGTAGCAGCATTGCTGGATCAAAGCATATGCACAATTTTAAAGCCCTTTGGGCAGAGTTCCAAATTGCTCTCCAGAATGGTTGGATCAGTTCACAGCTCCACCAGCAGTGCATTAGTGTCCTGATTTTGTCATAGCCCCTCCAGCATTTATTATTATCATATTAGCCGATCTGAAAGTTGTGAAGTTGTTTTCATGTGCATTTCTCTAATAGAGAGCAATTTAGAACGTTTTTATATGTAGTCTTAATTTCTTCATCTGAAAACTGCCTATTAATCCTTTGACAATTTGTCAATTCAGGAATGCCTCGTATTCTTATAAATTTGACTCCATTTTCTTTATTTTTGAGAAACAAGACCTTTACCAGAAATACTGAGCAAAGAGACTTTATGATGACTATTGAGTACATGGGGAAGAAGCCTGGAATGATAGGAGCAGCTGGGGAATTTAAATGTCAAATAGTTTTTTTGGCTAATCGAGTCACTGGTGTCATAGTCAGACCCACACTTCAGGAAGGTACCTTTGACAGCTATGTGTTAAATGGAAAAGAAACTTGAGGTAAGTAGAAGACCACATAACCATCTCTTGAATGAATGAATTGGATTTAAATGGCCACTCATCAGAAAACCTAAAAAAAGTATATCCCTCAATTAGACTTCCCTGGCAACGAATAACTGTACTAAATTTTTAATAATGTTCTGATAGGATTCATTTTAGCATATTGGAAAGTACACCAGCTCAACCCCCATGGTCCTCTAGGTAGTCACTAACCCCCTAGCCTCAACTACTTCCAGAGAAGCCAGGAACCTCTGTGCAGCACAGGGGACTCCCTGGAGGCAGCATCCTCCAGCCCACAAGGGGAAAGCCTCCCAGACAGCCAAGGGGCAGCAACTTTATCTCCCTGGAGAAGGAGAAGCACAAGAAAGGAGCAGCCCTGACAAGAAGCCTCATGGAAAAAGGGAAGAGGCTCCTCTGGGCTTCTGGAGTAACCTGGAGGGGTTCATTTAGATCTGCTCCTGCTCTCTACATCAGTGAGGGCTTCAAGGAGGAGGGAACCAGACCTTTTGGTCTCTGCAGTATTCAGCTCCCAAAATCAACCCAGCCTTTTAAGCCTACCCTGTCAATTAGGATATGGCCCAGAGCGGCAGAATATGGACGCAACACCATCATCTTTGAAAAAACAAAACTGAGGTGACACAGAGGACAATAGAGAATGGAGAATTCCATGGAGTGGTGCATGGACTATGACATTAACAGCAATGACTTACATGCAAAAAGTGATACAAGAAATATCATCTTGGGAGTGCACCATCAGAAAAACCAGTGGGCTGGATGTAGAACAAAGAACAAGGGCTTTGGGAAAGGCACACAACCACTGTCTCATGAAATCACCTGCTATTTGAACTTTGACCCAAGTGTCTCCCCCTCCAGTCCATCCTCCACTCAGCTATCAAATTAATCTTAGCTACAGCCCAATTCTGACCATGCCACCATCCTACTCAATAAACTCCAGTATTCCTATCATGTCTAGGATCAAATCTAAAATCCTCCATTTGGCATTCCAAGCTCTTCATAATCTGCCCCCCCATTTATATATCTTTCCAGCCTTCCTGCACCTTACACATACTAGCCCCCATACTCTGGGATCCTTGCTGCTCTTCCCACAAGACACTCCATCTCCCAAACCTGATCATTTTCACTGTCTGTCCCCTGTTTCTAGAATGTTCTCTCTCTCTCTTCCCTCAGCTTCCTGTCTTCTTTAAGTCCCAGATAAATTCTCACCTTCCACAAGAAGCCTTTCTTATCCTTTAAATTTAATGCCAGCACCTAATCTCTGTTGATTATCTCCATTTATCCTGTCTGTATTATATTTGTACCTAGGTGTTTACACGATGTCTCCTCCATTGGATTGTGAGCTCTTTGAGAGCAGGGACTGTCTTTTGTGTTTCTTTGTATCTCTGAAACAGCCTGGCATATAGTGGGTGTTTAATAAATGTTTATTGAGTCCTAGATTCAAATGTGACCTCAGAAACTTCCAAGCTATGTGACCTTGGACAAGTTATTTAACTCCCATTGCCTAGACCTTACCACTTTTCTGTCTTGGAATTATTACACAACATTGATTATAAGACAGGAAATAAGAGTTTTTAAAAAAATTAAAATGTAAAATGTAAAAATTAAATTAAAAAATTAAAATGAAGAAAGAGAAAGAAAGAAAGAAAGAGAGAGAAAGAGAGAAGAAAGAAGAAAGAAAGAAAGAAAGAAAGAAAGAAAGAAAGAGAAGAAAGAGAGAAAGAGAGAAAGAGAGAAAGAGAGAAAGAAAGAAAGAAAGAAAGAAAGAAAGAAAGAAAGAAAGAAAGAAAGGAAAGAAAGAAAGAAAGAAAGAAGAAAGAAAGAAAGAAAGAAAGAAAGAAAGAAAGAAAGAAAGAAAGAAAGAAAGAAAGAAAGAAAGAAAGAAAGAAAGAAAGACCTTACCACTTTTCTGCCTTGGAATTAATACACAACATTGATTCTAAGACAGGAAATAGAAGTTTTTTTTTTTAATAAATTTAAAAAATTAAAATGAAGAAAGAAAGAAGAAGAAAGGAAGAAAAAGAGAAAGAAAAAAGAAAGTAAGGAAATACACTGCATTTTGTTTCAGAAAACTTGGATTTGAGTTTTAGCTATAACACTTCCTAACTTTATATCTGTAAATTAACTGCTCTGAACTTTGGTTTCCCTATCTATAAAATTAAAGGATTAGATTAAATGAGTTAGGATTGTAGAATTTGGAGCTGGAAAGGAACATGACCTCTGATATTTCCTGTGATACTGGGTAAACCATTTAAATTCCTTGGGACGACTCAGTTCCCTTATCTGTAAAGTAGACTATTGCCCTCCAGCTCTAAGTCTATTATTCTATTAGCTAGTTTTTCATCCCTAATTTACAAATAAAGAATCTGAAGGAAAAAAATTAGTACTTGCTCAAAATTTTGCCAGTACTAATTTAATTTAGGGTCCTGATTATAAATTTTTGGGCTCTTTTCATTATTGTTGCTCAGTCATTCAATCATGACCAACTCTTCATGACCTTATTTGGGGTTTTCATGACAAAGATACTGGAATGATTTGCCATTTCTTTCTCCACCTCATTCTCCACCTCTCATAACCCCAAGTTAAGGGACTTGCCCAAGGTCACATAGCTAGTAAGTGTCTGATCCAGAGTTGAACTCAGATCTTCTTGATTCCAGGCCTGTTACTCTACACTGTGTCACCTAGCTTTTTCTCTTTTCGCTATACTACACTGACAATCAGTACATATATATATATATATATATGCAATCAAGATTATACCGAACATTTGTGTCCCAAATTTGAAACTTGTCTCAATAAAAGATCTCTGAAATGTTCTGAACTATACTAAATGAGACTCTGGTAGACCGAGAGGAATGGGGTTCTAGTCCACATTTTATCACAGCTGTATAACATAGTCAAAAGGTCTGGTGAATCTGAAAGAACCTGGTCTTCAGAGTCAGGAGTTCCTGGATTTGAGTCTTCTCTGTTGAACTTATTAGTGATCTGGGCCTGGCCAAGTACCTTTTCTTCTCTGAATCTCAGTTTCCTCACTTATAAAGTGCTGCTATAGCTACCTGAAAGGGCTCTTGTGAGGATCTAAGGAGTTCATGTCTGTAAAGAGCCTTGCAAAGCTTTGCAAAGTGCTTTATAAATGTCAGCTGGTATCATTGCTGCTACCTGAATCTCGCTTACCTCATCACATAATGTTAATGATACGTGCCCTGCTTTTCTTACAGCACAAGATAATGTAGATGAAAGAGTTTTGAAAAGTATAAAGTGATATAAAAATCTACACTGGGAGTAAAAGATGTCTTTTACTCTAACTCCATAAATCTAGGAATTACCACTTAAAACTGTACTTGTTTCATTTAATGCACTTATTTTATAGAGGATGAAACTGAAGGGAAGGGACTTGCTCAAGACCACATTGATGCTTAATGTCAGAGGCAAGAACTATAATAAATAATTGTTTTTCAGTTGTGTCTGACTCTCCATGGCCCCATTTGGAGTTTTCTTGGAAAAGATACTAGAGTACTTTGCCATTTCCTCCTCCAGATCATTTTACTGATGGGAAAACTGAGGTAATCAGGGTCAAGTAACTTGTCCAGGGTTCCACAGTAAGTAAATGTCCGAGGCCAGATTTGAACTCAGGATTCCACCTATCCGCTGTACCACCTAGCTTCCCTTAATAAATAATAGTAACTCAAATCATATGGTGTCTCAAAGTTCACCATATACACAATAACAACTGGTCAAGGCATCATTATCCCTATCTAACAGATTAAGAAGGCTGTCCGGCTTTAAAAGTCTAACATTCTATAACTATAGAATTTTCTGAATTCTCATGTTTGGGGCAAGTCACTTCCCTCTCTGAGCCTCAGTTTCTCTACCTATAAAAAGTTAAGGGTTTGGATTAGAAAGATTCTACGGTCCCTTCTAGTTTGAAGGTTGTCATTTAAGGACTTTAGAGCCTATGTAGTGCGTGTGTCCCTATTTTCTAACCCACCAGAGTCTGTTCGCTTTGAGTTGCTTATGCAGAGGTTTTTCATGGTCCCCAACAAGTGGCAGTGCAATGTGTTTTTACAGGCTATTAATTTTAGGCTTAGGTCCACTCTGGCTCTGTGGCAGCAAGGATCATAGTCATACTTCTCCTGTATGAACTTCACACAGACCCAGCTCAAGCAATTCACAGGCACATGCCATGCTGTTCATAGTTACATAGATCAGAAAAGCAAGGGAAAAAAAGAACATACCACTGGGTTGTTTGGCAAGGAAGGAGCTGAAAGCTCCCAGGCCTAGAGGCTCTCTGTGTGTGTAAGACAGAGACAGAGGAGAGAGAGAGAAAGACAAAGAGAGAATGAGACAGAGGCAGAGAAGAGAGAGGGGGAGGAGGAGGGAGAGAAGAGAGGAGAAAAAGGGAAGGAGAGGGAAGGGAAGGGGAGAGGGAGATAAAGAGACAGACAGACAGAGACAGACAGAAAGACAAAGAGAGATAGATACAGAGCAGAGAAAGACGGAGAAAAAGAAGAGAGAGGAAGAGAGACAGAGAGAGAGGAGAGTGGAGGAGGAAGAGGAGGGAGAAACAGACAGAGACAGAGGAGAGAGAAAAAGGCAAAGAGAGACAAAGATAGAGAGAGGAGAGAGACAGAGAGAAAGAAAGAGAAGAGAGTGAAGGAGGAGGAGAGAGAGAAGAGAGGAGACAAAGGGAAGGGGAGGGGGAGAGGGAGAGAAAGAGACAGACATACAGACAGACAGAGACAGAAAGGCAAATAGAGATAGAGACAGAGGGGTTCAGAAAGACAAAAAAGAAGAGAGAGGGGGAGAGACAGAGAGAGAGAGAAGAGAGTGGAGGTGGAGGAGGAGGGAGAGAAGAGAGAAGAAGAAGGGGAGGGGAGGGGAGGAGAGAGGGAGAGAAAGAGGAAAAGAGACAGACAGAGACAGAAAGACAAAGAGAGAGAGAGAGCAGAGACAAAGACAGAAAAAGAAGAGAGGGAGAGAGAGGGGGGGTGGAGGGAGAGGGAGAGGGAGAGAGAGGGGGAGAGAGAGAGAGAGAGAGAGAGAGAGAGAGAGAGAGAGAGAGAGAGAGAGAAGAGAGAGAGAGAGAGAGAGAGAGAGAGAGAGAGAGAGAGAGAGAGAGGAGAGAGAGAGAGGGAGGGAGGGAGGGAGGGAGAGAGGGAGGGAGGGAGGGAGGGAGGAGAGAAAAAGAGAATGTTTCCAAGGCATCTCTCCTGGGCTTGATGCCACCCAGCCTGTGCTCTGTGGGAGAGAGAATTACAACTAACAACAATGACTTGTGTTTATCTTAGATTAGAATCTGGCCATGAACTCCTGAGCTGGGCTGTTTCCTCTCTCTGCATAGACCAGGGACTTTTCCAACACGTCACTTAGTTATTCTCCTCTGATTTAGAAATGAACATACCTTCTCCTGAGTTCCCAGTCAGAGAGCACTAGCTGATTAAAAAACCATAATAATAGCAATCGCATACATTTATTAACCCCCACTGTGTGTACAATGGGCTAGGCATTAGAGTAGGGAAGGAGCAGAGTGATGCCCTCTTGATAATTTGCAAATTAAAAATCATTGGACCACAGGTGGAATTTGTAGTTGGACGAGACATGGGAAATCTCATTTTTAGAAATCTAGTCTTATGAAAGCAAGGTCCAGGCAGGTGACCCTGCTCTGAAGGCACTTACACATAGAAGGATAAGCGCTCTAGAATATGAAATATGACACTAAGTCACATATTAGGAAGGTACAAAATAGAGAACAATGCCAGGTCTCAGAGGAAAGTCAGTCTGAAGAGGAAGGTTAGAGGGAGAGTCTAAGGAGGCTTTATGGAGGTGGTCTTTGAGTTGGATTCAGAGGATGCGTAAGAATCAATAGGAGAAGGCAGAGAAGAATATTCCAAGTTTAGGGAACTGTGGGAGCCAAAACACAGAGGAAGCGGAGGAGCTTGTTCATACACCAGAGATGGCAAGTAGCCCAGTTTGGCTGAAGCATAGAGTGTATGAAGGGGAGTAACATATGATAAGGCTTAGAAAAAGTCAGGGTGGTGCCCGGAAGGGCCTTGAATGTCAGGTTTCCCACCATGAGCAAAGGATAAAAATACTCCTTGAAACTCCTATTATACTGTACTTATTAGAAAGTGGATGGACAGTAGCAAAGGCTTATTTATGGTCAACACTTAGAGTTTAGAGTCTAAAATCAAGCAAAAGCTAAAACTATACAATTGGCACAACCTTCACTGAGTCTTGACAAAATGCATCTCAATTCAAACTGGAAGAATAAAAATATGAATTCTTTTTTAGTTGTTGTTGTTTGTCATGTCTGAAATCTTCATGATTCTATGGGCCATTTTATCTATGGGTTTTTCTTGGCCAAGTTACTGGGGTGGTTTGCCATTTCCTTTTCTAGTGGATTAAGGAAAATGACTTGCCTGGGGTGGCACAGCTAGTAAGTGTGTGGGGCCAGATTTAAACTTAGGTCTTCCTGACTCCAGGCCCAGCACTCTATCCACTGAGTCACCTAGCCTCCTCCTCCCTTTTAGACATTGAGAGTTTATTCCTTCTATCCCAGAGCTCTTCCATCTGAGCTTCCCAACTTATTTGAAATGCTTCTGGTTTGGATTTCCAGAGCAAGTTTTCAGGTTGTAGTTACCAAGAAAGTTGAGCTGATAATGAACCATAGGGTTAGTTCAAAATTCATAGAATTCAGAACTAGAAGATATCTTTGAGATCATATGGGTGACAATCCTCATTTTACTGATGGAAAAACTGAGGTCAAGAAAAGGAAAATTAAATCCCTGAGGTCATACTAGTAAAAGAACTAGAATTTGAAAAACAAAGTTTTGTTTTGTTTGGATTTTTCTCCTCCAAATCCAGTGATCTTCAAAGGGATGTGCTGGTAAATATTTAACAATCAACTCTATAAAAGCAGGACACTTTTAAAGTTTAATATTCATAATTAACATTTTCTCCATTATTTTCTTACTTCTAGACAACCACCAAAACCATAAATCAAATCCTAATTTGTAGCTTGCTGATTTTAGATATAAATATTCTGATAATTTAACAACCAACTCTCATTAACCTTTCCAAATCGGCTCCATTACAGTACTGCTACTACACCATATCCCCTGCCCCCATTCCCCACCCTGCCAAATTATCCAAGACAGATTTGTCATTGTAAGTGGTTGGTTGTTGGTAAGTGACTGAGGTCCCATTTGAGCTTGGGTCTTCCTGACTTCAGGCCTCTGATTCTATCCACCGCACTACCTAGGTACTCCGAACTAAAAGGGGCAGCACAGTTTTATCTCTTATACTAGTATACATCAGAAAGAATATTCCTCTTCTGCCACTTCTTGGAAGGAAAACAAAAGTCATATTTACTGGACCAGAGGCAGATGGCCATCCTTCCCTGACTCAGTCAAATCTAGGAATTGGATAGTCAAATTCTTTTCATATGCAAAATGAGTGACTTTCCCAGAAACTTGAACAAAATCATATCTTCTGGGAAGAGGAAGGTGTTGCTTATACATCTACAAGGATGGAATTTTCAGTACACGTTTTATAAAAATGGAACCTATTCTAGGCTTTTTGAGGGTAAGGGAAATGCAAACATCTTTCCAAAAGAGGAAGGCTATATGAGCTTATGCTGAAAAACCAGGCCAGAGATTCTGCTATCAATGTCAATTAGGATCATAGGTTCATAGAATTAGAAAATTAAAGCTGGAAGAAAATTCCAAAGTCTAACATTTTCATTTTATAGAAGAAACTCTTCACTCCACAGACTTTTCCACCTTCAACCTCCCAGCCTTCTCATCCTAGACATGACCCTATCCTCTAAGACCCCTCCTTTGATTGGCGAGTTTCTTCCAAGAACCACTATTTAAGGAACTGCCCAAGACGTCCATGTGCACTTCTCTCCAGACTCTACTCAACTCTCTGTACATTTTTGCCTTACCTTCATATGGATACCCTTTCTCCCACGTTTTCCCCCATTAGACTATAATGTCCTTGAGAGTAGAGATTATCTTCTTTTTCTTTTTTTAGCTTATATTTGTATTCCCAGTGTTTAGCACACCACTAATGAGCACTTAATACTCTCCCTCCCTTCCTCCTTCTCTCTCTCTCTCTCTCTCTCTCTCTCTCTCTCTCTCTCTCTCTCTCTCTCTCTCTCTCTCTTTCTCTGTCTCTCTCTCTCTCTCTCTCTCTCTCTGTCTCTCTCTGTCTCTGTCTGTCTCTGTCTCTGTCTGTCTGTCTTTCTCTGTCTGTCTCTGTCTGTCTGTCTCTCTTTCTCTCTCTTTCTCTGTCTCTGTCTCTCTCTGTGTCTCTCTCTGTATCTCTCTGTGTGTGTCTCTCTGTCTCTGTCTCTCTCTGTCTCTGTCTCTCTGTCTCTCTGTCTCTCTCTGTCTCTGTCTCTCTCTCTCTCTCTGTCTGTCTCTCTCTCTCTCTCTCTCCCTCCCTTTCTCCCTCCCTCCCTCCTTTTGTCCCTCCCTACCCTTCTGTCTTTCTAAGAAGCCAAGGTTCAAAGAGGTTACTTGACTCACAGTGACAGAAGTAATGAGAGCCTGCACCAGAGTTTTGCCAGTGTCAGCATAAGAGAGATGTGAAGGTAAAAACTACAGTAGTTGGCAACTGCTTAGATACCTGGAATAAGTATTATTGAGGTATCAAAGATGATTCCTACATTGTGAGACTGGGGAACTGGGAAGAACCCTCAAAAGTACTAGAGCCCATATAGAAAGAGGGAGGGTTTGGTGGAAAAAAGGAATGAGTTGTTTTCAATATTCTGAGTTTCAGATGGAATATCCAGTTTGAGATACCCAGCAGGCAGTTTGGTGAGGTGAGCACAGAGTTCAGGAACAAGGTTAGAGCTTCATAAACCTGAGAATCTTCACTATAGAAATGAGATGATTGAATCCATTATAATGGAAGAGCTAGCCAAGAGAAATAGTATAGAGGGAGAAGAAGAGGGAGAGGTAGGGAACTTGGAGGGAGAGCCACAGTTAGGCGGCATGACATGGATAAAGATCAAGCAAAAGAAATGAAGGAGAAGAGTTCAGACAAGTAGGAGGAGAGAGAGGAGATGGCAGTGTCCTAAAAACCTAGAGAGAAGAGAATGTCAAGTCAAAAAAGAGTGATCAACAGTACCACAGGGGCACAGAGGTCAAGAGAGATGAGAACTGAGAAAAAACAGTAGACTGGGCAATTAAGAGACCAATGGTAACTTTGGAGAGGGCGAGTTCAGTTGAATGATGAGTCCAAAAGTCAGGTTACAGAGTTAAAAAGAGAGAGAAAAGGGGAAACAATGGCACTGATTGCAAATGGCTTTCTCAAGAAGTTTGACTAAGGAAAGGAGAACCATAGACACTAACTAGAAGGGATGGACAGTTAAGGCTAGGGAAGACGTGTGAGTGGGAGTAGCAGAGAAGCAGCCAGCCAGTAGATAAAGGACAGAACGAAAAATAGTGAGACTGGAGATGATAGAGGAAATAATGCCCTGGAGAGGTAGGATGGAATGGAACCAAGAGGGCCTGTCGGAGGGTTGGCAAGAAGGCCCACCTCTTTGTGTGAGAAAGGACTGAAGAAGCAGAATAGGAGAGATGCTGTTTTATTGCAGAATCATGAATTTGGAGGGACATCTGTTGCCAAAGGCAAGAAGTAAGATAGTGGGAGAACTCCATCTCCTAGAGCCTATCCATCTCCATTCCAGACCCAAGATCATGGGGCCCTGCCTCTCGGGAAAAGTCAAGTACCCAACTCAGCAGCAGAGTTGCAATCAGTGTCCTAGTGGGGCCCTGGCAATAGCGGGGACATCCTCCTTGCTCTTGTGCAGCTGGTGCCAGTGGCCACTCCACAACATTCCTGGGGAACTTCCCAGTGTGAGTCCAGCCCTAAAGTGGTCACAGCTTGGGCAGAAGCTTTGGCCTTGATATAAAGGGAAAAGTTTCCATTTTCTTACACGTTATTTATCTCCTGGCACCCTGAAGTTCAGGTCTACTTGATATTCTTCATGCCTGATACTCTAGGTCCCATCTCCATATCTTTGCACTGGTAGTACTCCTTGCCTAGAATGGCATCTCCCTCTTCACTTCTGCTTCT
Organism: Monodelphis domestica; assembly: GCF_027887165.1. Classification (NCBI taxonomy): domain Eukaryota; kingdom Metazoa; phylum Chordata; class Mammalia; order Didelphimorphia; family Didelphidae; genus Monodelphis; species Monodelphis domestica. Next base: position 494,108,298 of record NC_077227.1, read on the forward strand.
TGGAATCACCGACTTCCTTCTCCATTCAGCTCCAATAGAAAATAAGCTCTTTGAGGGAAGGGACTATTTCACTTTTGTCTTTATACCCCAAGTATTTGCTTAGCAGAGTGCCTGACACTTGCAACTGCTTTCCCTTATTTTATTGACTAATTTGCCAGGCTTTCTCTGAAGGGCATAATCAAGACACAAATAGGTAGGGAGAGAATATTCTGGATTTTTTTCAGTTAATAAATATATACTGAGATCCTAGTAAACACAGAGTTATTTAGCAGGGAACACCGGACATGTGTACAAACAATAAATAAGCGACACACACACCTGAATCATAACCCACAGCCACAGAAGGAGAAATACAGACAGAAATACATATTGCCTCCTCTTAGGACACAGGGATTGTTGTCAATACTGCAGCTGTCCAGAATCAGAGAATGCCAACCAACTGGTATACTTTGTCTTGTTTGTTCTTATTCTTATGCCACAAGTTGCCAATCAAGTGAATGAGGTGGCAAATGAAGCCCGTAGCAAGGTTGGAAATGCCCATCATGGGGAAGGAGAAGCCCTGAAGATGTTTGGGGTCTGCCTCACTGCCAAATGAGTCATTTGCAAGGTCTCGACTGCTGTCCAAGTCACCCAGGAAGCTTGTAAGGAAGTCTAAGCAGGTCATAGTTGGTGATCATTTCACAAAGGTCCTATGCATTTTGTAACTTTAAAACTATGACTCCAAAAAGGGTTCCAAAGGCTTTACCAGATAGCAAAGAACCCCCAGTTTGCTCTGGGAAAAAGAGAAAGAAGAGCCAGATGGGGCATGGAGCCCACTCTCTGCTAGCCATCTCCTTTACAAAAAAAAAAAAAGAAGAGAGGTCTAATTTCTCAAATTTATAAAGAATTAAGTCAAATTTATAAGAATACAAACCATTTCCCAATTGACAAATGTCCAAAGGATATGAACAAGCAATTTTCAGATGAAGAAATCAAAGCTATCACTAATCATATGAAAAAAAAATGTTCTAAATCACTCTTGATTAGAGAAATGCAAATTAAAACAATGCTGAGATACCACCTCATACCTATCAGATTGGCCAATATGGCCATAAAGAAAATGGTAAATATTGGAGGGAATGTGACAAAATTGGGACTCATATGTGTTGCTGGTGGAGTTGTGAATGGATCCAACCATCCTGGAGGGCAATTTGGAATTATGCCCAAAGGGCTATAAAACTGTGCAAACTTTTTGATCTGGTAATACCACTACTGGGTTTGTATCCCAAAGAGATAATTTAAGAGGGGAGAAGACTTACTTGTACAAAAATATTTATAGCTGTTCTTTTTGTTGTGGCAAAGAATTGGCAATTGAGGGGATAATAGAATACTATTGTGCTTTATGAGAAGCAAGATGATTTCAGAAAAAGCTGGAAAAATCTGTTGGAACTGATGCAGACTGAAATAACAGAACCAAGAGAACATTGTACACAATAACAGCAATATTGGATGATGATCATATATGAAAACTTGGCTTCTCTCAGCAATGCACCGATCAGGGACAATCCTGAAAGACTTATGATTGGGAATGCTCTCCAGAGAAAGAACTGTTGGAGTCATCTTTCACATCAGTGTATCTTTGATCTTATATTAGGGGTTGGGTTATATATGCGTGTGCTCTTACAACAATGACCAATATGGAAGTGTTTGGCATGACAATTTTCTTGGAGTCAATACTGTGTATTGGCTCCAAGGCAGAAGAGTGGTAAGGGCTAGGCAATGAGGGTCAAGTGACTTGCCCAGGGTCACACAGCTGGGAAGTGTCTGAGGCCAGATTTGAACCCAGGACCTCCCGTCTCTAGGCCTGGCTCTCAATCCACTGAGCCACCCAGCTGCCCCTTTGGCATAACAATTCAAACAATTTTAAATTTTAAAATATGAAGAGATGGGGGGGGGGGAGAAAATAATCTTTGTTTCCAATAAATAATGTTTAGAAATGACCAAATAAAATAATGTTTAAAAAAATGAAGAGAAAGGAGAAAATATGGAGACAAAAAGAGAATCCAGTGGAGGGAATGACCCAAATGTAAATGGGATGAACTCACCCCTAAAATGAAAGAGGGAAGTAGAATGTATTAAAGACCAGAATCCAGTGATGGGAAGTTTCTGGGAAACTCACCTGAAGTGTGTTTCATAAATTTAAAATTCAGAGTGAAAAAGAGGATTGGAGCAAGCAAAAAAACGCGGGCATGGAAGAAAAGGCAGGAAGGCTTCCTGAAGAGATAGACCTTGAGCTGGAGCCCTGGAGGATGGTCAAGAGCTGGAAGAAACTCACCAAAGATGAGAAAGGCCAAACTCTTCTAGTGCCTGGGCTGGTCTGAATGACCTAGATGATTCTTTAGTCCCTCTCAGTATCTTTGTCAGGGCCCATTGGCTGTTAGTTTAAAAAAAAATAATAAAACAATGAGTAAATTCTTTCTCTGAGCTAATCTGATTCTGACATGGGTACCCTCTTCCACCACCCTACCCCACCCCCAGTGCACTAGGAAAGCTCTACCTTTGCTGAGTTTCTTCAAGCTCTTGACCATCCCCCAGTCCCTACAACCCCCTAGCATCCTGATGTCTGCTTGAAAATCCCTTCCTCTATATTTTGGAGAAGTGGCATCAACTTTGGGACTCCTAATTCCAAAGCTTTTTTCAAAGGCAAGTAGTTACTAAGTGGAAGAGGAATGGACAGGGGTTGTGCTCTCTCAGAAATGACCTCTGGCCATTGAATCTACATACCCTATGCCCTCACAAGAATGTCCTCTAGACTAGACAAGGGTCCTTGATTAAAAACAACCCTTGGCCACATTCTGCTTTTGGGAAAAATTGGCCAAAGGTTGGAATTCTTGTGCTCAGCCCAAATCACCTTTTTTGCCTTCAACAGTTGATTTCTAATTTGGCTTTTTAGCACCTAGCCGAGTGCCTGGGCAGGTGCCTGGGACTATGCCTGGGACAGGGTCTGAGGTTTTGCTGAAGGAACAAGGTCTGGGCCTATCCAATGCCTACTCTAGACAGGAGAGATGGTGGGTAGGGAGAGGCCTCAGACTAAGACCATGATCCTGCAAATAACTGTGGCAGAGAACACTGAGCAATTCACGTAGAGGAGCTCAGAGAATGAATTTGTTCATTTTTTTTAAGTAAGTATTTGGGCCAAGTAGAATGTAAGCTCTAGAGGTCAAGAATTGTTTTAGATTTTGTTTTTGTATCCCCAGAACCCTATTTAAGTTTTATAAATGTTGCCCCAAACCCTTGCTCTTAGCATCCCCATTTTACAGGTAAAGAAGTTGAAGTTTTGGGAACTTAAGTGACCTGACTAGGATCACACAGTCAATAAAAGTCTAAAGCTGAATGCAAAGCCAGATCTTCACAAAATCACAGCGTTTTTGAGTTGGAAGGGCCCTCAGGAGCATGGCCAGCTCATCTCTCTTCTGTCTGAAAAAAGACTCCTCATTGCAACAAGCCTAATATGTATTTATCCAACGTTTCTTTGAAGACCTTCAGAGAAAAAAGAAGCCAGCACCTCCAATACAGTAAAATGGATTTCACTTTGGATAACTGCAATTGGTAGGAAGTTTTTCTTGAATATCAAGTCTAAATTTGGCTCTTGGCAGCTTCTATCCATTGAGCCTAGTTCTGCTCTCTTGGTCCTGATAGAACAAATCTTCCACTTTGAAGCTACTCAAAAACAGCTAATATGTTCCCCGGAGCCTTCTCTTTTTGAGGCTAAACATCCCTAGCTCCTTCAATTGATCCTTATATGGTGAGGTCCATTGGGACTCTGGTTGTTCTCTAGCTTATCAATGTCCTGCTAAGCTAGGTTGCCCAGAACTTAATGGGAAATAATAATTCTTATGACA